>NW_024610202.1:0-123138 GCF_016920785.2 Ixodes scapularis
ATAGCCGAGATCGTGGTCACGGTGAACGAATAAAGCCGCGCCAAACGTCTCTCGTCAGGCCGTGCTCTCTCCAATAATTCGCTTTCACCGAGGCAATAGCCGAGATCGTGGTCACGGTGAACGAATAAAACCGCGCCAAACGTCTCTCGTCAGGCCGTGCTCTCTCCAATAATTCGCTTTCACCGAGGCCATAGCCGAGATCGTGGTCACGGTGAACGAATAAAACCGCGCCAAACGTCTCTCGTCAGGCCGTGCTCTCTCCAATAATTCGCTTTCACCGAGGCAATAGCCGAGATCGTGGTCACGGTGAACGAATAAAACCGCGCCAAACGTCTCTCGTCAGGCCGTGCTCTCTCCAATAATTCGCTTTCACCGAGGCAATAGCCGAGATCGTGGTCACGGTGAACGAATAAAACCGCGCCAAACGTCTCTCGTCAGGCCGTGCTCTCTCCAATAATTCGCTTTCACCGAGGCAATAGCCGAGATCGTGGTCACGGTGAACGAATAAAACCGCGCCGAACGTCTCTCGTCAGGCCGTGCTCTCTCCTATAATTCGCTTTCACCGAGGCAATAGCCAAGATCGTGGTCACGGTGAACGAATAAAACCGCGCCAAACGTCTCTCGTCAGGCCGTGCTCTCTCCAATAATTCGCTTTCACCGAGGCAATAGCCGAGATCGTGGTCACGGTGAACGAATAAAACCGCGCCAAACGTCTCTCGTCAGGCCGTGCTCTCTCCAATAATTCGCTTTCACCGAGGCAATAGCCGAGATCGTGGTCACGGTGAACGAATAAAACCGCGCCGAACGTCTCTCGTCAGGCCGTGCTCTCTCCAATAATTCGCTTTCACCGAGGCAATAGCCGAGATCGTGGTCACGGTGAACGAATAAAACCGCGCCGAACGTCTCTCGTCAGGCCGTGCTCTCTCCAATAATTCGCTTTCACCGAGGCAATAGCCGAGATCGTGGTCACGGTGAACGAATAAAACCGCGCCGAACGTCTCTCGTCAGGCCGTGCTCTCTCCAATAATTCGCTTTCACCGAGGCAATAGCCGAGATCGTGGTCACGGTGAACGAATAAAACCGCGCCAAACGTCTCTCGTCAGGCCGTGCTCTCTCCAATAATTCGCTTTCAAAGAGGCAATAACCGAGATCGTGGTCACGGTGAACGAATAAAACCGCGCCAAACGTCTCTCGTCAGGCCGTGCTCTCTCCAATAATTCGCTTTCACCGAGGCAATAGCCGAGATTGTGGTCACGGTGAACGAATAAAACCGCGCCAAACGTCTCTCGTCAGGCCGTGCTCTCTCCAATAATTCGCTTTCACCGAGGCAATAGCCGAGATCGTGGTCACGGTGAACGAATAAAACCGCGCCGAACGTCTCTCGTCAGGCCGTGCTCTCTCCAATAATTCGCTTTCACCGAGGCAATAGCCGAGATCGTGGTCACGGTGAACGAATAAAACCGCGCCAAACGTCTCTCGTCAGGCCGTGCTCTCTTCAATAATTCGCTTTCACCGAGGCAATAGCCGAGATCGTGGTCACGGTGAACGAATAAAACCGCGCCAAACGTCTCTCGTCAGGCCGTGCTCTCTCCAATAATTCGCTTTCACCGAGGCAATAGCCGAGATCGTGGTCACGGTGAACGAATAAAACCGCGCCGAACGTCTCTCGTCAGGCCGTGCTCTCTCCAATAATTCGCTTTCACCGAGGCAATAGCCGAGATCGTGGTCACGGTGAACGAATAAAACCGCGCCGAACGTCTCTCGTCAGGCCGTGCTCTCTCCAATAATTCGCTTTCACCGAGGCAATAGCCGAGATCGTGGTCACGGTGAACGAATAAAACCGCGCCAAACGTCTCTCGTCAGGCCGTGCTCTTTCCAATAATTCGCTTTCACCGAGGCAATAGCCGAGATCGTGGTCACGGTGAACGAATAAAACCGCGCCAAACGTCTCTCGTCAGGCCGTGCTCTCTCCAATAATTCGCTTTCACCGAGGCAATAGCCGAGATCGTGGTCACGGTGAACGAATAAAACCGCGCCGAACGTCTCTCGTCAGGCCGTGCTCTCTCCAATAATTCGCTTTCACCGAGGCAATAGCCGAGATCGTGGTCACGGTGAACGAATAAAACCGCGCCAAACGTCTCTCGTCAGGCCGTGCTCTCTCCAATAATTCGCTTCACCGAGGCAATAGGCGAGATCGTGGTCACGGTGAACGAATAAAACCGCGCCGAACGTCTCTCGTCAGGCCGTGCTCTCTCCAATAATTCGCTTTCACCGAGGCAATAGGCGAGATCGTGGTCACGGTGAACGAATAAAACCGCGCCGAACGTCTCTCGTCAGGCCGTGCTCTCTCCAATAATTCGCTTTCACCGAGGCAATAGGCGAGATCGTGGTCACGGTGAACGAATAAAACCGCGCCAAACGTCTCTCGTCAGGCCGTGCTCTCTCCAATAATTCGCTTTCACCGAGGCAATAGGCGAGATCGTTGTCACGGTGAACGAATAAAACGGCGCCAAACGTCTCTCGTCAGGCCGTGCTCTCTCCAATAATTCGCTTTCACCGAGGCAATAGGCGAGATCGTGGTCACGGTGAACGAATAAAACGGCGTCAAACGTCTCTCGTCAGGCCGTGCTCTCTCCAATAATTCGCTTTCACCGAGGCAATAGGCGAGATCGTGGTCACGGTGAACGAATAAAACGGCGCCAAACGTCTCTCGTCAGGCCGTGCTCTCTCCAATAATTCGCTTTCACCGAGGCAATAGGCGAGATCGTGGTCACGGTGAACGAATAAAACCGCGCCAAACGTCTCTCGTCAGGCCGTGCTCTCTCCAATAATTCGCTTTCACCGAGGCAATAGGCGAGATCGTGGTCACGGTGAACGAGTAAAACGGCGCCAAACGTCTCTCGTCAGGCCGTGCTCTCTCCAATAATTCGCTTTCACCGAGGCAATAGGCGAGATCGTGGTCACGGTGAACGAATAAAACGGCGCCAAACGTCTCTCGTCAGGCCGTGCTCTCTCCAATAATTCGCTTTCACCGAGGCAATAGGCGAGATCGTGGTCACGGTGAACGAATAAAACCGCGCCAAACGTCTCTCGTCAGGCCGTGCTCTCTAAAATAATTCGCTTTCACCGAGGCAATAGGCGAGATCGTGGTCACGGTGAACGAATAAAACGGCGCCAAACGTCTCTCGTCAGGCCGTGCTCTCTCCAATAATTCACTTTCACCGAGGCAATAGGCGAGATCGTGGTCACGGTGAACGAATAAAACGGCGCCAAACGTCTCTCGTCAGGCCGTGCTCTCTCCAATAATTCGCTTTCACCGAGGCAATAGGCGAGATCGTGGTCACGGTGAACGAATAAAACCGCGCCAAACGTCTCTCGTCAGGCCGTGCTCTCTCCAATAATTCGCTTTCACCGAGGCAATAGGCGAGATCGTGGTCACGGTGAACGAATAAAACGGTGCCAAACGTCTCTCGTCAGGCCGTGCTCTCTCCAATAATTCGCTTTCACCGAGGCAATAGGCGAGATCGTGGTCACGGTGAACGAATAAAACGGCGCCAAACCTCTTTCGTCAGGCCGTGCTCTCTCCAATAATTCGCTTTCACCGAGGCAATAGGCGAGATCGTGGTCACGGTGAACGAATAAAACGGCGCCGAACGTCTCTCGTCAGGCCGTGCTCTCTCCGATAATTCGCTTTCACCGAGGCAATAGGCGAGATCGTGGTCACGGTGAACGAATAAAACGGCGCCAAACGTCTCTCGTCAGGCCGTGCTCTCTCCAATAATTCGCTTTCACCGAGGCAATAGGCGAGATCATGGTCACGGTGAACGAATAAAACCGCGCCAAACGTCTCTCGTCAGGCCGTGCTCTCTCCAATAATTCGCTTTCACCGAGGCAATAGGCGAGATCGTGGTCACGGTGAACGAATAAAACGGCGCCAAACGTCTCTCGTCAGGCCGTGCTCTCTCCAATAATTCGCTTTCACCGAGCCAATAGGCGAGATCGTGGTCACGGTGAACGAATAAAACGGCGCCAAACGTCTCTCGTCAGGCCGTGCTCTCTCCAATAATTCGCTTTCACCGAGGCAATAGGCGAGATCGTGGTCACGGTGAACGAATAAAACCGCGCCGAACGTCTCTCGTCAGGCCGTGCTCTCTCCAATAATTCGCTTTCACCGAGGCAATAGGCGAGATCGTGGTCACGGTGAACGAATAAAACCGCGCCGAACGTCTCTCGTCAGGCCGTGCTCTCTCCAATAATTCGCTTTCACCGAGGCAATAGGCGAGATCGTGGTCACGGTGAACGAATAAAACCGCGCCGAACGTCTCTCGTCAGGCCGTGCTCTCTCCAATAATTCGCTTTCACCGAGGCAATAGGCGAGATCGTGGTCACGGTGAACGAATAAAACGGCGCCAAACGTCTCTCGTCAGGCCGTGCTTACTCCAATAATTCGCTTTCACCGAGGCAATAGGCGAGATCGTGGTCACGGTGAACGAATAAAACCGCGCCGAACGTCTCTCGTCAGGCCGTGCTTACTCCAATAATTCACTTTCACCGACGCAATAGGCGAGATCGTGGTCACGGTGAACGAATAAAACGGCGCCAAACGTCTCTCGTCAGGCCGTGCTCTCTCCAATAATTCGCTTTCAACGAGGCAATAGGCGAGATCGTGGTCACGGTGAACGAATAAAACGGCGCCGAACGTCTCTCGTCAAGCCGTGCTTACTCCAATAATTCGCTTTCACCGAGGCAATAGGCGAGATCGTGGTCACGGTGAACGAATAAAACGGCGCCAAACGTCTCTCGTCAGGCCGTGCTTACTCCAATAATTCGCTTTCACCGAGGCAATAGGCGAGATCGTGGTCACGGTGAACGAATAAAACGGCGCCAAACGTCTCTCGTCAGGCCGTGCTTACTCCAATAATTCGCTTTCACCGAGGCAATAGGCGAGATCGTGGTCACGGTGAACGAATAAAACCGCGCCGAACGTCTCTCGTCAGGCCGTGCTCTCTCCAATAATTCGCTTTCACCGAGGCAATAGGCGAGATCGTGGTCACGGTGAACGAATAAAATGGCGCCAAACGTCTCTCGTCAGGCCGTGCTCTCTCCAATAATTCGCTTTCACCGAGGCAATAGGCGAGATCGTGGTCACGGTGAACGAATAAAACGGCGCCAAACGTCTCTCGTCAGGCCGTGCTCTCTCCAATAATTCGCTTTCACCGAGGCAATAGGCGAGATCGTGGTCACGGTGAACGAATAAAACCGCGCCGAACGTCTCTCGTCAGGCCGTGCTCTCTCCAATAATTCGCTTTCACCGAGGCAATAGGCGAGATCGTGGTCACGGTGAACGAATAAAACCGCGCCGAACGTCTCTCGTCAGGCCGTGCTCTCTCCAATAATTCGCTTTCACCGAGGCAATAGGCGAGATCGTGGTCACGGTGAACGAATAAAACCGCGCCAAACGTCTCTCGTCAGGCCGTGCTCTCTCCAAAAATTCGCTTTCACCGAGGCAATAGGCGAGATCGTGGTCACGGTGAACGAATAAAACGGCGCCAAACGTCTCTCGTCAGGCCGTGCTCTCTCCAATAATTCGCTTTCACCGAGGCAATAGGCGAGATCGTGGTCACGGTGAACGAATAAAACGGCGTCAAACGTCTCTCGTCAGGCCGTGCTCTCTCCAATAATTCGCTTTCACCGAGGCAATAGGCGAGATCGTGGTCACGGTGAACGAATAAAACGGCGCCAAACGTCTCTCGTCAGGCCGTGCTCTCTCCAATAATTCGCTTTCACCGAGGCAATAGGCGAGATCGTGGTCACGGTGAACGAATAAAACCGCGCAAAACGTCTCTCGTCAGGCCGTGCTCTCTCCAATATTTCGCTTTCACCGAGGCAATAGGCGAGATCGTGGTCACGGTGAACGAGTAAAACGGCGCCAAACGTCTCTCGTCAGGCCGTGCTCTCTCCAATAATTCGCTTTCACCGAGGCAATAGGCGAGATCGTGGTCACGGTGAACGAATAAAACGGCGCCAAACGTCTCTCGTCAGGCCGTGCTCTCTCCAATAATTCGCTTTCACCGAGGCAATAGGCGAGATCGTGGTCACGGTGAACGAATAAAACCGCGCCAAACGTCTCTCGTCAGGCCGTGCTCTCTCCAATAATTCGCTTTCACCGAGGCAATAGGCGAGATCGTGGTCACGGTGAACGAATAAAACGGCGCCAAACGTCTCTCGTCAGGCCGTGCTCTCTCCAATAATTCGCTTTCACCGAGGCAATAGGCGAGATCGTGGTCACGGTGAACGAATAAAACGGCGCCAAACGTCTCTCGTCAGGCCGTGCTCTCTCCAATAATTCGCTTTCACCGAGGCAATAGGCGAGATCGTGGTCACGGTGAACGAATAAAACCGCGCCAAACGTCTCTCGTCAGGCCGTGCTCTCTCCAATAATTCGCTTTCACCGAGGCAATAGGCGAGATCGTGGTCACGGTGAATGAGTAAAACGGCGCCAAACGTCTCTCGTCAGGCCGTGCTCTCTCCAATAATTCGCTTTCACCGAGGCAATAGGCGAGATCGTGGTCACGGTGAACGAATAAAACGGCGCCAAACCTCTCTCGTCAGGCCGTGCTCTCTCCAATAATTCGCTTTCACCGAGGCAATAGGCGAGATCGTGGTCACGGTGAACGAATAAAACGGCGCCGAACGTCTCTCGTCAGGCCGTGCTCTCTCCAATAATTCGCTTTCACCGAGGCAATAGGCGAGATCGTGGTCACGGTGAACGAATAAAACGGCGCCAAACGTCTCTCGTCAGGCCGTGCTCTCTCCAATAATTCGCTTTCACCGAGGCAATAGGCGAGATCGTGGTCACGGTGAACGAATAAAACGGCGCCAAACGTCTCTCGTCAGGCCGTGCTCTCTCAAATAATTCGCTTCCACCGAGGCAATAGGCGAGATCGTGGTCACGGTGAACGAATAAAACGGCGCCAAACGTCTCTCGTCAGGCCGTGCTCTCTCCAATAATTCGCTTTCACCGAGGCAATAGGCGAGATCGTGGTCACGGTGAACGAATAAAACGGCGCCAAACGTCTCTCGTCAGGCCGTGCTCTCTCCAATAATTCGCTTTCACCGAGGCAATAGGCGAGATCGTGGTCACGGTGAACGAATAAAACGGCGCCAAACGTCTCTCGTCAGGCCGTGCTCTCTCCAATAATTCGCTTTCACCGAGGCAATAGGCCAGATCGTGGTCACGGTGAACGAATAAAACCGCGCCGAACGTCTCTCGCCAGGCCGTGCTTACTCCAATAATTCGCTTTCACCGAGGCAATAGGCGAGATCGTGGTCACGGTGAACGAATAAAACCGCGCCAAACGTCTCTCGTCAGGCCGTGCTCTCTCCAATAATTCGCTTTCACCGAGGCAATAGGCGAGATCGTGGTCACGGTGAACGATTAAAACGGCGCCAAACGTCTCTCGTCAGGCCGTGCTCTCTCCAATAATTCGCTTTCACCGAGGCAATAGGCGAGATCGTGGTCATGGTGAACGAATAAAACCGCGCCAAACGTCTCTCGTCAGGCCGTGCTCTCTCCAATAATTCGCTTTCACCGAGGCAATAGGCGAGATCGTGGTCACGGTGAACGAATAAAACCGCGCCAAACGTCTCTCGTCAGGCCGTGCTCTCTCCAATAATTCGCTTTCACCGAGGCAATAGGCGAGATCGTGGTCACGGTGAACGAATAAAACCGCGCCGAACGTCTCTCGTCAGGCCGTGCTCTCTCCAATAATTCGCTTTCACCGAGGCAATAGGCGAGATCGTGGTCACGGTGAACGAATAAAACCGCGCCAAACGTCTCTCGTCAGGCCGTGCTCTCTCCAATAATTCGCTTTCACCGAGGCAATAGGCGAGATCGTGGTCACGGTGAACGAATAAAACCGCGCCGAACGTCTCTCGTCAGGCCGTGCTCTCTCCAATAATTCGCTTTCACCGAGGCAATAGGCGAGATCGTGGTCACGGTGAACGAATAAAACCGCGCCAAACGTCTCTCGTCAGGCCGTGCTCTCTCCAATAATTCGCTTTCACCGAGGCAATAGGCGAGATCGTGGTCACGGTGAACGAATAAAACCGCGCCAAACGTCTCTCGTCAGGCCGTGCTCTCTCCAATAATTCGCTTTCACCGAGGCAATAGGCGAGATCGTGGTCACGGTGAACGAATAAAACCGCGCCAAACGTCTCTCGTCAGGCCGTGCTCTCTCCAATAATTCGCTTTCACCGAGGCAATAGGCGAGATCGTGGTCACGGTGAACGAATAAAACGGCGCCAAACGTCTCTCGTCAGGCCGTGCTCTCTCCAATAATTCGCTTTCACAGAGGAAATAGGCGAGATCGTGGTCACGGTGAACGAATAAAACCGCGCCAAACGTCTCTCGTCAGGCCGTGCTCTCTCCAATAATTCGCTTTCACCGAGGCAATCGGCGAGATCGTGGTCACGGTGAACGAATAAAACGGCGCCAAACGTCTCTCGTCAGGCCGTGCTCTCTCCAATAATTCGCTTTCACCGAGGCAATAGGCGAGATCGTGGTCACGGTGAACGAATAAAACGGCGCCAAACGTCTCTCGTCAGGCCGTGCTCTCTCCAATAATTCGCTTTCACCGAGGCAATAGGCGAGATCGTGGTCACGGTGAACGAATAAAACGGCGCCAAATGTCTCTCGTCAGGCCGTGCTTACTCCAATAAATCGCTTTCACCGAGGCAATAGGCGAGATCGTGGTCACGGTGAACGAATAAAACCGCGCCAAACGTCTCTCGTCAGGCCGTGCTCTCTCCAATAATTCGCTTTCACCGAGGCAATAGGCGAGATCGTGGTCACGGTGAACGAATAAAACCGCGCGAAACGTCTCTCGTCAGGCCGTGCTCTCTCCAATAATTCGCTTTCACCGAGGCAATAGGCGAGATCGTGGTCACGGTGAACGAATAAAACCGCGCCAAACGTCTCTCATCAGGCCGTGCTCTCTCCAATAATTCGCTTTCACCGAGGCAATATGCGAGATCGTGGTCACGGTGAACGAATAAAACGGCGCCAAACGTCTCTCGTCAGGCCGTGCTCTCTCCAATATTTCGCTTTCACCGAGGCAATAGGCGAGATCGTGGTCACGGTGAACGAATAAAACCGCGCCGAACGTCTCTCGTCAGGCCGTGCTCTCTCCAATAATTCGCTTTCACCGAGGCAATAGGCGAGATCGTGGTCACGGTGAACGAATAAAACGGCGCCAAACGTCTCTCGTCAGGCCGTGCTCTCTCCAATAATTCGCTTTCACCGAGGCAATAGGCGAGATCGTGGTCACGGTGAACGAATAAAACGGCGCCAAATGTCTCTCGTCAGGCCGTGCTCTCTCCAATAATTCGCTTTCACCGAGGCAATAGGCGAGATCGTGGTCACGGTGAACGAATAAAACCGCGCCAAACGTCTCTCGTCAGGCCGTGCTCTCTCCAATAATTCGCTTTCACCGAGGCAATAGGCGAGATCGTGGTCACGGTGAACGAATAAAACGGCGCCAAACGTCTCTCGTCAGGCCGTGCTCTCTCCAATAATTCGCTTTCACCGAGGCAATAGGCGAGATCGTGGTCACGGTGAACGAATAAAACCGCGCCAAACGTCTCTCGTCAGGCCGTGCTCTCTCCAATAATTCGCTTTCACCGAGGCAATAGGCGAGATCGTGGTCACGGTGAACGAATAAAACCGCGCCAAACGTCTCTCGTCAGGCCGTGCTCTCTCCAATAATTCGCTTTCACCGAGGCAATAGGCGAGATCGTGGTCACGGTGAACGAATAAAACCGCGCCAAACGTCTCTCGTCAGGCCGTGCTCTCTCCAATAATTCGCTTTCACCGAGGCAATAGGCGAGATCGTGGTCACGGTGAACGAATAAAACGGCGCCAAACGTCTCTCGTCAGGCCGTGCTTACTCCAATAATTCGCTTTCACCGAGGCAATAGGCGAGATCGTGGTCACGGTGAACGAATAAAACCGCGCCAAACGTCTCTCGTCAGGCCGTGCTTACTCCAATAATTCGCTTTCACCGAGGCAATAGGCGAGATCGTGGTCACGGTGAACGAATAAAACGGCGCCAAACGTCTCTCGTCAGGCCGTGCTCTCTCCAATAATTCGCTTTCACCGAGGCAATAGGCGAGATCGTGGTCACGGTGAACGAATAAAACCGCGCCGAACGTCTCTCGTCAGGCCGTGCTCTCTCCAATAATTCGCTTTCACCGAGGCAATAGGCGAGATCGTGGTCACGGTGAACGAATAAAACGGCGCCAAACGTCTCTCGTCAGGCCGTGCTTATTCCAATAATTCTCTTTCACCGAGGCAATAGGCGAGATCGTGGTCGCGGTGAACGAATAAAACCGCGCCGAACGTCTCTCGTCAGGCCGTGCTTACTCCAATAATTCGCTTTCACCGACGCAATAGGCGAGATCGTGGTCACGGTGAACGAATAAAACGGCGCCAAACGTCTCTCGTCAGGCCGTGCTCTCTCCAATAATTCGCTTTCACCGAGGCAATAGGCGAGATCGTGGTCACGGTGAACGAATAAAACGGCGCCGAACGTCTCTCGTCAGGCCGTGCTCTCTCCAATAATTCGCTTTCACCGAGGCAATAGGCGAGATCGTGGTCACGGTGAACGAATAAAACGGCGCCAAACGTCTCTCGTCAGGCCGTGCTTACTCCAATAATTCGCTTTCACCGAGGCAATAGGCGAGATCGTGGTCACGGTGAACGAATAAAACGGCGCCAAACGTCTCTCGTCAGGCCGTGCTCTCTCCAATAATTCGCTTTCACCGAGGCAATAGGCGAGATCGTGGTCACGGTGAACGAATAAAACCGCGCCGAACGTCTCTCGTCAGGCCGTGCTCTCTCCAATAATTCGCTTTCACCGAGGCAATAGGCGAGATCTTGGTCACGGTGAACGAATAAAACCGCGCCAAACGTCTTTTGTCAGGCCGTGCTCTCTCCAATAATTCGCTTTCACCGAGGCAATAGGCGAGATCGTGGTCACGGTGAACGAATAAAACCGCGCCGAACGTCTCTCGTCAGGCCGTGCTTACTCCAATAATTCGCTTTCACCGAGGCAATAGGCGAGATCGTGGTCACGGTGAACGAATAAAACCGCGCCAAACGTCTCTCGTCAGGCCGTGCTCTCTCCAATAATTCGCTTTCACCGAGGCAATAGGCGAGATCGTGGTCACGGTGAACGAATAAAACCGCGCGAAACGTCTCTCGTCAGGCCGTGCTCTCTCCAATAATTCGCTTTCACCGAGGCAATAGGCGAGATCGTGGTCACGGTGAACGAATAAAACCGCGCCAAACGTCTCTCATCAGGCCGTGCTCTCTCCAATAATTCGCTTTCACCGAGGCAATAGGCGAGATCGTGGTCACGGTGAACGAATAAAACGGCGCCAAACGTCTCTCGTCAGGCCGTGCTCTCTCCAATATTTCGCTTTCACCGAGGCAATAGGCGAGATCGTGGTCACGGTGAACGAATAAAACCGCGCCGAACGTCTCTCGTCAGGCCGTGCTCTCTCCAATAATTCGCTTTCACCGAGGCAATAGGCGAGATCGTGGTCACGGTGAACGAATAAAACGGCGCCAAACGTCTCTCGTCAGGCCGTGCTCTCTCCAATAATTCGCTTTCACCGAGGCAATAGGCGATATCGTGGTCACGGTGAACGAATAAAACGGCGCCAAATGTCTCTCGTCAGGCCGTGCTCTCTCCAATAATTCGCTTTCACCGAGGCAATAGGCGAGATCGTGGTCACGGTGAACGAATAAAACCGCGCCAAACGTCTCTCGTCAGGCCGTGCTCTCTCCAATAATTCGCTTTCACCGAGGCAATAGGCGAGATCGTGGTCACGGTGAACGAATAAAACCGCGCCAAACGTCTCTCGTCAGGCCGTGCTCTCTCCAATAATTCGCTTTCACCGAGGCAATAGGCGAGATCGTGGTCACGGTGAACGAATAAAACCGCGCCAAACGTCTCTCGTCAGGCCGTGCTCTCTCCAATAATTCGCTTTCACCGAGGCAATAGGCGAGATCGTGGTCACGGTGAACGAATAAAACGGCGCCAAACGTCTCTCGTCAGGCCGTGCTTACTCCAATAATTCGCTTTCACCGAGGCAATAGGCGAGATCGTGGTCACGGTGAACGAATAAAACCGCGCCAAACGTCTCTCGTCAGGCCGTGCTTACTCCAATAATTCGCTTTCACCGAGGCAATAGGCGAGATCGTGGTCACGGTGAACGAATAAAACGGCGCCAAACGTCTCTCGTCAGGCCGTGCTCTCTCCAATAATTCGCTTTCACCGAGGCAATAGGCGAGATCGTGGTCACGGTGAACGAATAAAACCGCGCCGAACGTCTCTCGTCAGGCCGTGCTCTCTCCAATAATTCGCTTTCACCGAGGCAATAGGCGAGATCGTGGTCACGGTGAACAAATAAAACGGCGCCAAACGTCTCTCGTCAGGCCGTGCTTATTCCAATAATTCTCTTTCACCGAGGCAATAGGCGAGATCGTGGTCGCGGTGAACGAATAAAACCGCGCCGAACGTCTCTCGTCAGGCCGTGCTTACTCCAATAATTCGCTTTCACCGACGCAATAGGCGAGATCGTGGTCACGGTGAACGAATAAAACGGCGCCAAACGTCTCTCGTCAGGCCGTGCTCTCTCCAATAATTCGCTTTCACCGAGGCAATAGGCGAGATCGTGGTCACGGTGAACGAATAAAACGGCGCCGAACGTCTCTCGTCAGGCCGTGCTTACTCCAATAATTCGCTTTCACCGAGGCAATAGGCGAGATCGTGGTCACGGTGAACGAATAAAACGGCGCCAAACGTCTCTCGTCAGGCCGTGCTTACTCCAATAATTCGCTTTCACCGAGGCAATAGGCGAGATCGTGGTCACGGTGAACGAATAAAACGGCGCCAAACGTCTCTCGTCAGGCCGTGCTTACTCCAATAATTCGCTTTCACCGAGGCAATAGGCGAGATCGTGGTCACGGTGAACGAATAAAACCGCGCCGAACGTATCTCGTCAGGCCGTGCTCTCTCCAATAATTCGCTTTCACCGAGGCAATAGGCGAGATCGTGGTCACGGTGAACGAATAAAACGGCGCCAAACGTCTCTCGTCAGGCCGTGCTCTCTCCAATAATTCGCTTTCACCGAGGCAATAGGCGAGATCGTGGTCACGGTGAATGAATAAAACGGCGCCAAACGTCTCTCGTCAGGCCGTGCTCTCTCCAATAATTCGCTTTCACCGAGGCAATAGGCGAGATCGTGGTCACGGTGAACGAATAAAACCGCGCCGAACGTCTCTCGTCAGGCCGTGCTCTCTCCAATAATTCGCTTTCACCGAGGCAATAGGCGAGATCGTGGTCACGGTGAACGAATAAAACCGCGCCGAACGTCTCTCGTCAGGCCGTGCTCTCTCCAATAATTCGCTTTCACCGAGGCAATAGGCGAGATCGTGGTCACGGTGAACGAATAAAACCGCGCCAAACGTCTCTCGTCAAGCCGTGCTCTCTCCAATAATTCGCTTTCACCGAGGCAATAGGCGAGATCGTGGTCACGGTGAACAAATAAAACGGCGCCAAACGTCTCTCGTCAGGCCGTGCTCTCTCCAATAATTCGCTTTCACCGAGGCAATAGGCGAGATCGTGGTCACGGTGAACGAATAAAACGGCGTCAAACGTCTCTCGTCAGGCCGTGCTCTCTCCAATAATTCGCTTTCACCGAGGCAATAGGCGAGATCGTGGTCACGGTGAACGAATAAAACGGCGCCAAACGTCTCTCGTCAGGCCGTGCTCTCTCCAATAATTCGCTTTCACCGAGGCAATAGGCGAGATCGTGGTCACGGTGAACGAATAAAACCGCGCCAAACGTCTCTCGTCAGGCCGTGCTCTCTCCAATAATTCGCTTTCACCGAGGCAATAGGCGAGATCGTGGTCACGGTGAACGAGTAAAACGGCGCCAAACGTCTCTCGTCAGGCCGTGCTCTCTCCAATTATTCGCTTTCACCGAGGCAATAGGCGAGATCGTGGTCACGGTGAACGAATAAAACGGCGCCAAACGTCTCTCGTCAGGCCGTGCTCTCTCCAATAATTCGCTTTCACCGAGGCAATAGGCGAGATCGTGGTCACGGTGAACGAATAAAACCGCGCCAAACGTCTCTCGTCAGGCCGTGCTCTCTCCAATAATTCGCTTTCACCGAGGCAATAGGCGAATTCGTGGTCACGGTGAACGAATAAAACCGCGCCGAACGTCTCTCGTCAGGCCGTGCTCTCTCCAATAATTCGCTTTCACCGAGGCAATAGGCGAGATCGTGGTCACGGTGAACGAATAAAACCGCGCCAAACGTCTCTCGTCAGGCCGTGCTCTCTCCAATAATTCGCTTTCACCGAGGCAATAGGCGAGATCGTGGTCACGGTGAACGAATAAAACCGCGCCGAACGTCTCTCGTCAGGCCGTGCTCTCTCCAATAATTCGCTTTCACCGAGGCAATAGGCGAGATCGTTGTCACGGTGAACGAATAAAACCGCGCCAAACGTCTCTCGTCAGGCCGTGCTCTCTCCAATAATTCGCTTTCACCGAGGCAATAGGCGAGATCGTGGTCACGGTGAACGAATAAAACGGCGCCAAACGTCTCTCGTCAGGCCGTGCTCTCTCCAATAATTCGCTTTCACCGAGGCAATAGGCGAGATCGTGGTCACGGTGAACGAATAAAACCGCGCCAAACGTCTCTCGTCAGGCCGTGCTCTCTCCAATAATTCGCTTTCACCGAGGCAATAGGCGAGATCGTGGTCACGGTGAACGAATAAAACGGCGCCAAACGTCTCTCGTCAGGCCGTGCTCTCTCCAATAATTCGCTTTCACCGAGGCAATAGGCGAGATCGTGGTCACGGTGAACGAATAAAACCGCGCCAAACGTCTCTCGTCAGGCCGTGCTCTCTCCAATAATTCGCTTTCACCGAGGCAATAGGCGAGATCGTGGTCACGGTGAACGAATAAAACGGCGCCAAACGTCTCTCGTCAGGCCGTGCTCTCTCCAATAATTCGCTTTCACCGAGGCAATAGGCGAGATCGTGGTCACGGTGAACGAATAAAACCGCGCCAAACGTCTCTCGTCAGGCCGTGCTCTCTCCAATAATTCGCTTTCACCGAGGCAATAGGCGAGATCGTGGTCACGGTGAACGAATAAAACCGCGCCAAACGTCTCTCGTCAGGCCTTGCTCTCTCCAATAATTCGCTTTCACCGAGGCAATAGGCGAGATCGTGGTCACGGTGAACGAATAAAACCGCGCCGAACGTCTCTCGTCAGGCCGTGCTCTCTCCAATAATTCGCTTTCACCGAGGCAATAGGCGAGATAATGGTCACGGTGAACGAATAAAACGGCGCCAAACGTCTCTCGTCAGGCCGTGCTCTCTCCAATAATTCGCTTTCACCGAGGCAATAGGCGAGATCGTGGTCACGGTGAACGAATAAAACCGCGCCGAACGTCTCTCGTCAGGCCGTGCTCTCTCCAATAATTCGCTTTCACCGAGGCAATAGGCGAGATCGTGGTCACGGTGAACGAATAAAACCGCACCAAACGTCTCTCGTCAGGCCGTGCTCTCTCCAATAATTCGCTTTCACCGAGGCAATAGGCGAGATCGTGGTCACGGTGAACGAATAAAACCGCGCCGAACTTCTCTCGTCAGGCCGTGCTTACTCCAATAATTCGCTTTCACCGAGGCAATAGGCGAGATCGTGGTCACGGTGAACGAATAAAACCGCGCCAAACGTCTCTCGTCAGGCCGTGCTCTCTCCAATAATTCGCTTTCACCGAGGCAATAGGCGAGATCGTGGTCACGGTGAACGAATAAAACCGCGCGAAACGTCTCTCGTCAGGCCGTGCTCTCTCCAATAATTCGCTTTCACCGAGGCAATAGGCGAGATCGTGGTCACGGTGAACGAATAAAACCGCGCCAAACGTCTCTCGTCAGGCCGTGCTCTCTCCAATAATTCGCTTTCACCGAGGCAATAGGCGAGATCGTGGTCACGGTGAACGAATAAAACGGCGCCAAACGTCTCTCGTCAGGCCGTGCTCTCTCCAATATTTCGCTTTCACCGAGGCAATAGGCGAGATCGTGGTCACGGTGAACGAATAAAACGGCGCCAAACGTCTCTCGTCAGGCCGTGCTCTCTCCAATAATTCGCTTTCACCGAGGAAATAGGCGAGATCGTGGTCACGGTGAACGAATAAAACGGCGCCAAATGTCTCTCGTCAGGCCGTGCTCTCTCCAATAATTCGCTTTCACCGAGGCAATAGGCGAGATCGTGGTCACGGTGAACGAATAAAACCGCGCCAAACGTCTCTCGTCAGGCCGTGCTCTCTCCAATAAATCGCTTTCACCGAGGCAATAGGCGAGATCGTGGTCACGGTGAACGAATAAAACGGCGCCAAACGTCTCTCGTCAGGCCGTGCTCTCTCCAATAATTCGCTTTCACCGAGGCAATAGGCGAGATCGTGGTCACGGTGAACGAATAAAACCGCGCCAAACGTCTCTCGTCAGGCCGTACTCTCTCCAATAATTCGCTTTCACCGAGGCAATAGGCGAGATCGTGGTCACGGTGAACGAATAAAACCGCGCCAAACGTCTCTCGTCAGGCCGTGCTCTCTCCAATAATTCGCTTTCACCGAGGCAATAGGCGAGATCGTGGTCACGGTGAACGAATAAAACCGCGCCGAACGTCTCTCGTCAGGCCGTGCTCTCTCCAATAATTCGCTTTCACCGAGGCAATAGGCGAGATCGTGGTCACGGTGAACGAATAAAACCGCGCCAAACGTCTCTCGTCAGGCCGTGCTCTCTCCAATAATTCGCTTTCACCGAGGCAATAGGCGAGATCGTGGTCACGGTGAACGAATAAAACCGCGCCGAACGTCTCTCGTCAGGCCGTTCTCTCTCCAATAATTCGCTTTCACCGAGGCAATAGGCGAGATCGTTGTCACGGTGAACGAATAAAACCGCGCCAAACGTCTCTCGTCAGGCCGTGCTCTCTCCAATAATTCGCTTTCACCGAGGCAATAGGCGAGATCGTGGTCACGGTGAACGAATAAAACGGCGCCAAACGTCTCTCGTCAGGCCGTGCTCTCTCCAATAATTCGCTTTCACCGAGGCAATAGGCGAGATCGTGGTCACGGTGAACGAATAAAACCGCGCCAAACGTCTCTCGTCAGGCCGTGCTCTCTCCAATAATTCGCTTTCACCGAGGCAATAGGCGAGATCGTGGTCACGGTGAACGAATAAAACGGCGCCAAACGTCTCTCGTCAGGCCGTGCTCTCTCCAATAATTCGCTTTCACCGAGGCAATAGGCGAGATCGTCGTCACGGTGAACGAATAAAACCGCGCCAAACGTCTCTCGTCAGGCCGTGCTCTCTCCAATAATTCGCTTTCACCGAGGCAATAGGCGAGATCGTGGTCACGGTGAACGAATAAAACGGCGCCAAACGTCTCTCGTCAGGCCGTGCTCTCTCCAATAATTCGCTTTCACCGAGGCAATAGGCGAGATCGTGGTCACGGTGAACGAATAAAACCGCGCCAAACGTCTCTCGTCAGGCCGTGCTCTCTCCAATAATTCGCTTTCACCGAGGCAATAGGCGAGATCGTGGTCACGGTGAACGAATAAAACCGCGCCAAACGTCTCTCGTCAGGCCGTGCTCTCTCCAATAATTCGCTTTCACCGAGGCAATAGGCGAGATCGTGGTCACGGTGAACGAATAAAACCGCGCCGAACGTCTCTCGTCAGGCCGTGCTCTCTCCAATAATTCGCTTTCACCGAGGCAGTAGGCGAGATCGTGGTCACGGTGAACGAATAAAACGGCGCCAAACGTCTCTCGTCAGGCCGTGCTCTCTCCAATAATTCGCTTTCACCGAGGCAATAGGCGAGATCGTGGTCACGGTGAACGAATAAAACCGCGCCGAACGTCTCTCGTCAGGCCGTGCTCTCTCCAATAATTCGCTTTCACCGAGGCAATAGGCGAGATCGTGGTCACGGTGAACGAATAAAACCGCACCAAACGTCTCTCGTCAGGCCGTGCTCTCTCCAATAATTCGCTTTCACCGAGGCAATAGGCGAGATCGTGGTCACGGTGAACGAATAAAACCGCGCCGAACTTCTCTCGTCAGGCCGTGCTTACTCCAATAATTCGCTTTCACCGAGGCAATAGGCGAGATCGTGGTCACGGTGAACGAATAAAACCGCGCCAAACGTCTCTCGTCAGGCCGTGCTCTCTCCAATAATTCGCTTTCACCGAGGCAATAGGCGAGATCGTGGTCACGGTGAACGAATAAAACCGCGCGAAACGTCTCTCGTCAGGCCGTGCTCTCTCCAATAATTCGCTTTCACCGAGGCAATAGGCGAGATCGTGGTCACGGTGAACGAATAAAACCGCGCCAAACGTCTCTCGTCAGGCCGTGCTCTCTCCAATAATTCGCTTTCACCGAGGCAATAGGCGAGATCGTGGTCACGGTGAACGAATAAAACGGCGCCAAACGTCTCTCGTCAGGCCGTGCTCTCTCCAATATTTCGCTTTCACCGAGGCAATAGGCGAGATCGTGGTCACGGTGAACGAATAAAACGGCGCCAAACGTCTCTCGTCAGGCCGTGCTCTCTCCAATAATTCGCTTTCACCGAGGAAATAGGCGAGATCGTGGTCACGGTGAACGAATAAAACGGCGCCAAATGTCTCTCGTCAGGCCGTGCTCTCTCCAATAATTCGCTTTCACCGAGGCAATAGGCGAGATCGTGGTCACGGTGAACGAATAAAACCGCGCCAAACGTCTCTCGTCAGGCCGTGCTCTCTCCAATAAATCGCTTTCACCGAGGCAATAGGCGAGATCGTGGTCACGGTGAACGAATAAAACGGCGCCAAACGTCTCTCGTCAGGCCGTGCTCTCTCCAATAATTCGCTTTCACCGAGGCAATAGGCGAGATCGTGGTCACGGTGAACGAATAAAACCGCGCCAAACGTCTCTCGTCAGGCCGTGCTCTCTCCAATAATTCGCTTTCACCGAGGCAATAGGCGAGATCGTGGTCACAGTGAACGAATAAAACCGCGCCAAACGTCTCTCGTCAGGCCGTGCTCTCTCCAATAATTCGCTTTCACCGAGGCAATAGGCGAGATCGTGGTCACGGTGAACGAATAAAACCGCGCCGAACGTCTCTCGTCAGGCCGTGCTCTCTCCAATAATTCGCTTTCACCGAGGCAATAGGCGAGATCGTGGTCACGGTGAACGAATAAAACCGCGCCAAACGTCTCTCGTCAGGCCGTGCTCTCTCCAATAATTCGCTTTCACCGAGGCAATAGGCGAGATCGTGGTCACGGTGAACGAATAAAACCGCGCCGAACGTCTCTCGTCAGGCCGTGCTCTCTCCAATAATTCGCTTTCACCGAGGCAATAGGCGAGATCGTGGTCACGGTGAACGAATAAAACCGCGCCAAACGTCTCTCGTCAGGCCGTGCTCTCTCCAATAATTCGCTTTCACCGAGGCAATAGGCGAGATCGTGGTCACGGTGAACGAATAAAACCGCGCCAAACGTCTCTCGTCAGGCCGTGCTCTCTCCAATAATTCGCTTTCACCGAGGCAATAGGCGAGATCGTGGTCACGGTGAACGAATAAAACGGCGCCAAACGTCTCTCGTCAGGCCGTGCTCTCTCCAATAATTCGCTTTCACCGAGGCAATAGGCGAGATCGTGGTCACGGTGAACGAATAAAACGGCGCCAAACGTCTCTCGTCAGGCCGTGCTCTCTCCAATAATTCGCTTTCACCGAAGCAATAGGCGAGATCGTGGTCACGGTGAACGAATAAAACGGCGCCAAACGTCTCTCGTCAGGCCGTGCTCTCTCCAATAATTCGCTTTCACCGAGGCAATAGGCGAGATCGTGGTCACGGTGAACGAATAAAACGGCGCCAAACGTCTCTCGTCAGGCCGTGCTCTCTCCAATAATTCGCTTTCACCGAGGCAATAGGCGAGATCGTGGTCACGGTGAACGAATAAAACCGTGCCAAACGTCTCTCGTCAGGCCGTGCTCTCTCCAATAATTCGCTTTCACCGAGGCAATAGGCGAGATCGTGGTCACGGTGAACGAATAAAACGGCGCCAAACGTCTCTCGTCAGGCCGTGCTCTCTCCAATAATTCGCTTTCACCGAGGCAATAGGCGAGATCGTGGTCACGGTGAACGAATAAAACCGCGCCAAACGTCTCTCGTCAGGCCGTGCTCTCTCCAATAATTCGCTTTCACCGAGGCAATAGGCGAGATCGTGGTCACGGTGAACGAATAAAACGGCGCCAAACGTCTCTCGTCAGGCCGTGCTCTCTCCAATAATTCGCTTTCACCGAGGCAATAAACGAGATCGTGGTCACGGTGAACGAATAAAACGGCGCCAAACGTCTCTCGTCAGGCCGTGCTCTCTCCAATAATTCGCTTTCACCGAGGCAATAGGCGAGATCGTGGTCACGGTGAACGAATAAAACCGCGCCAAACGTCTCTCGTCAGGCCGTGCTCTCTCCAATAATTCGCTTTCACCGAGGCAATAGGCGAGATCGTGGTCACGGTGAACGAATAAAACGGCGCCAAACGTCTCTCGTCAGGCCGTGCTCTCTCCAATAATTCGCTTTCACCGAGGCAATAGGCGAGATCGTGGTCACGGTGAACGAATAAAACGGCGCCAAACGTCTCTCGTCAGGCCGTGCTCTCTCCAATAATTCGCTTTCACCGAGGCAATAGGCGAGATCGTGGTCACGGTGAACGAATAAAACCGCGCCAAACGTCTCTCGTCAGGCCGTGCTCTCTCCAATAATTCGCTTTCACCGAGGCAATAGGCGAGATCGTGGTCACGGTGAACGAATAAAACCGCGCCGAACGTCTCTCGTCAGGCCGTGCTCTCTCCAATAATTCGCTTTCACCGAGGCAATAGCCGAGATCGTGGTCACGGGGAACGAATAAAACCGCGCCGAACGTCTCTCGTCATCCCGTGCTCTCTCCAATAATTCGCTTTCACCGAGGCAATAGGCGAGATCGTGGTCACGGTGAACGAATAAAACGGCGCCAAACGTCTCCCGTCAGGCCGTGCTCTCTCCAATAATTCGCTTTCACCGAGGCAATAGGCGAGATCGTGGTCACGGTGAACGAATAAAACCGCGCCGAACGTCTCTCGTCAGGCCGTGCTCTCTCCAATAATTCGCTTTCACCGAGGCAATAGGAGAGATCGTGGTCACGGTGAACGAATAAAACGGCGCCAAACGTCTCTCGTCAGGCCGTGCTCTCTCCAATAATTCGCTTTCACCGAGGCAATAGGCGAGATCGTGGTCACGGTGAACGAATAAAACCGCGCCAAACGTCTCTCGTCAGGCCGTGCTCTCTCCAATAATTCGCTTTCACCGAGGCAATAGGCGAGATCGTCGTCACGGTGAACGAATAAAACGGCGCCAAACGTCTCTCGTCAGGCCGTGCTCTCTCCAATAATTCGCTTTCACCGAGGCAATAGGCGAGATCGTGGTCACGGTGAACGAATAAAACCGCGCCGAACGTCTCTCGTCGGGCCGTGCTCTCTCCAATAATTCGCTTTCACCGAGGCAATTTGGTCGAGATCGTGGTCACGGTGAACGAATAAAACGGCGCCAAACGTCTCTCGTCAGGCCGTGCTCTCTCCAATAATTCGCTTTCACCAAGGCAATAGGCGAGATCGTGGTCACGGTGAACGAATAAAACCGCGCCGAACGTCTCTCGTCGGGCCGTGCTCTCTCCAATAATTCGCTTTCACCGAGGCAATTTGGTCGAGATCGTGGTCACGGTGAACGAATAAAACGGCGCCAAACGTCTCTCGTCAGGCCGTGCTCTCTCCAATAATTCGCTTTCACCAAGGCAATAGGCGAGATCGTGGTCACGGTGAACGAATAAAACCGCGCCAAACGTCTCTCGTCAGGCCGTGCTCTCTCCAATAATTCGCTTTCACCGAGGCAATAGGCGAGATCGTGGTCACGGTGAACGAATAAAACGGCGCCAAACGTCTCTCGTCAGGCCGTGCTCTCTCCAATAATTCGCTTTCACCGAGGCAATAGGCGAGATCGTGGTCACGGTGAACGAATAAAACGGCGCCAAACGTCTCTCGTCAGGCCGTGCTCTCTCCAATAATTCGCTTTCACCGAGGCAATAAGCGAGATCGTGGTCACGGTGAACGAATAAAACGGCGCCAAACGTCTCTCGTCAGGCCGTGCTCTCTCCAATAATTCGCTTTCATCGAGGCAATAGGCGAGATCGTGGTCACGGTGAACGAATAAAACGGCGCCAAACGTCTCTCGTCAGGCCGTGCTCTCTCCAATAATTCGCTTTCACCGAGGCAATAGGCGAGATCGTGGTCACGGTGAACGAATAAAACCGCGCCAAACGTCTCTCGTCAGGCCGTGCTCTCTCCAATAATTCGCTTTCACCGAGGC
Source organism: Ixodes scapularis (assembly GCF_016920785.2). NCBI lineage: Eukaryota > Metazoa > Arthropoda > Arachnida > Ixodida > Ixodidae > Ixodes > Ixodes scapularis. The sequence goes on from NW_024610202.1 coordinate 22,518, forward strand.
AATAGGCGAGATCGTGGTCACGGTGAACGAATAAAACCGCGCCAAACGTCTCTCGTCAGGCCGTGCTCTCTCCAATAATTCGCTTTCACCGAGGCAATAGGCGAGATCGTGGTCACGGTGAACGAATAAAACCGCGCCAAACGTCTCTCGTCAGGCCGTGCTCTCTCCAATAATTCGCTTTCACCGAGGCAATAGCCGAGATCGTGGTCACGGTGAACGAATAAAACCGCGCCAAACGTCTCTCGTCAGGCCGTGCTCTCTCCAATATTTCGCTTTCACCGAGGCAATAGGCGAGACTTGGTCACGGTGAACGAATAAAACGGCGCCAAACGTCTCTCGTCAGGCCGTGCTCTCTCCAATAATTCGCTTTCACCGAGGCAATAGGCGAGATCGTGGTCACGGTGAACGAATAAAACCGCGCCGAACGTCTCTCGTCAGGCCGTGCTCTCTCCAATAATTCGCTTTCACCGAGGCAATAGGCGAGATCGTGGTCACGGTGAACGAATAAAACGGCGCCAAACGTCTCTCGTCAGGCCGTGCTCTCTCCAATAATTCGCTTTCACCGAGGCAATAGGCGAGATCGTGGTCACGGTGAACGAATAAAACCGCGCCGAACGTCTCTCGTCAGGCCGTGCTCTCTCCAATAATTCGCTTTCACCGAGGCAATAGGCGAGATCGTGGTCACGGTGAACGAATAAAACGGCGCCAAACGTCTCTCGTCAGGCCGTGCTCTCTCCAATAATTCGCTTTCACCGAGGCAATAGGCGAGATCGTGGTCACGGTGAACGAATAAAACCGCGCCAAACGTCTCTCGTCAGGCCGTGCTCTCTCCAATAATTCGCTTTCACCGAGGCAATAGACGAGATCGTGGTCACGGTGAACGAATAAAACCGCGCCGAACGTCTCTCGTCAGGCCGTGCTCTCTCCAATAATTCGCTTTCACCGAGGCAATAGGCGAGATCGTGGTCACGGTGAACGAATAAAACGCCGCCAAACGTCTCTCGTCAGGCCGTGCTCTCTCCAATAATTCGCTTTCACCGAGGCAATAGGCGAGATCGTGGTCACGGTGAACGAATAAAACCGCGCCGAACGTCTCTCGTCAGGCCGTGCTCTCTCCAATAATTCGCTTTCACCGAGGCAATAGGCGAGATCGTGGTCACGGTGAACGAATAAAACCGCGCCAAACGTCTCTCGTCAGGCCGTGCTCTCTCCAATAATTCGCTTTCACCGAGGCAATAGGCGAGATCGTGGTCACGGTGAACGAATAATACGGCGCCAAACGTCTCTCGTCAGGCCGTGCTCTCTCCAATAATTCGCTTTCACCGAGGCAATAGGCGAGATCGTGGTCACGGTGAACGAATAAAACCGCGCCAAACGTCTCTCGTCAGGCCGTGCTCTCTCCAATAATTCGCTTTCACCGAGGCAATAGGCGAGATCGTGGTCACGGTGAACGAATAAAACCGCGCCGAACGTCTCTCGTCAGGCCGTGCTCTCTCCAATAATTCGCTTTCACCGAGGCAATAGGCGAGATCGTGGTCACGGTGAACGAATAAAACGGCGCCAAACGTCTCTCGTCAGGCCGTGCTCTCTCCAATAATTCGCTTTCACCGAGGCAATAGGCGAGATCGTGGTCACGGTGAACGAATAAAACCGCGCCGAACGTCTCTCGTCAGGCCGTGCTCTCTCCAATAATTCGCTTTCACCGAGGCAATAGGCGAGATCGTCGTCACGGTGAACGAATAAAACCGCGCCAAACGTCTCTCGTCAGGCCGTGCTCTCTCCAATAATTCGCTTTCACCGAGGCAATAGGCGAGATCGTGGTCACGGTGAACGAATAAAACCGCGCCAAACGTCTCTCATCAGACCGTGCTCTCTCCAATAATTCGCTTTCACCGAGGCAATAGGCGAGATCGTGGTCACGGTGAACGAATAAAACCGCGCCAAACGTCTCTCGTCAGGCCGTGCTCTCTCCAATAATTCGCTTTCACCGAGGCAATAGGCGAGATCGTGGTCACGGTGAACGAATAAAACGGCGCCAAACGTCTCTCGTCAGGCCGTGCTCTCTCCAATAATTCGCTTTCACCGAGGCAATAGGCGAGATCGTGGTCACGGTGAACGAATAAAACGGCGCCAAACGTCTCTCGTCAGGCCGTTCTCTCTCCAATAATTCGCTTTCACCGAGGCAATAGCCGAGATCGTGGTCACGGTGAACGAATAAAACCGCGCCGATCGTCTCTCGTCAGGCCGTGCTCTCTCCAATAATTCGCTTTCACCGAGGCAATAGCCGAGATCGTGGTCACGGTGAACGAATAAAACGGCGCCAAACGTCTCTCGTCAGGCCGTGCTCTATCCAATAATTCGCTTTCACCGAGGCAATAGCCGAGATCGTGGTCACGGTGAACGAATAAAACCGCGCCGAACGTCTCTCGTCAGGCCGTGCTCTCTCCAATAATTCGCTTTCACCGAGGCAATAGCCGAGATCGTGGTCACGGTGAACGAATAAAACCGCGCCGAACGTCTCTCGTCAGGCCGTGCTCTCTCCAATAATTCGCTTTCACCGAGGCAATAGCCGAGATCGTGGTCACGGTGAACGAATAAAACCGCGCCAAACGTCTCTCGTCAGGCCGTGCTCTCTCCAATAATTCGCTTTCACCGAGGCAATAGGCGAGATCGTGGTCACGGTAAACGAATAAAACCGCGCCAAACGTCTCTCGTCAGGCCGTGCTCTCTTCAATAATTCGCTTTCACCGAGGCAATAGGCGAGATCGTGGTCACGGTGAACGAATAAAACCGCGCGAAACGTCTCTCGTCAGGCCGTGCTCTCTCCAATAATTCGCTTTCACCGAGGCAATAGGCGAGATCGTGGTCACGGTGAACGAATAAAACGGCGCCGAACGTCTCTCGTCAGGCCGTGCTCTCTCCAATAATTCGCTTTCACCGAGGCAATAGGCGAGATCGTGGTCACGGTGAACGAATAAAACCGCGCCAAACGTCTCTCGTCAGGCCGTGCTCTCTCCAATAATTCGCTTTCACCGAGGCAATAGGCGAGATCGTGGTCATGGTGAACGAATAAAACCGCGCCAAACGTCTCTCGTCAGGCCGTGCTCTCTCCAATAATTCGCTTTCACCGAGGCAATAGGCGAGATCGTGGTCACGGTGAACGAATAAAACCGCGCCGAACGTCTCTCGTCAGGCCGTGCTCTCTCCAATAATTCGCTTTCACCGAGGCAATAGCCGAGATCGTGGTCACGGTGAACGAATAAAACCGCGCCGAACGTCTCTCGTCAGGCCGTGCTCTCTCCAATAATTCGCTTTCACCGAGGCAATAGGCGAGATCGTGGTCACGGTGAACGAATAAAACCGCGCCGAACGTCTCTCGTCAGGCCGTGCTTTCTCCAATAATTCGCTTTCACCGAGGCAATAGCCGAGATCGTGGTCACGGTGAACGAATAAAACCGCGCCGAACGTCTCTCGTCAGGCCGTGCTCTCTCCAATAATTCGCTTTCACCGAGGCAATAGGCGAGATCGTGGTCACGGTGAACGAATAAAACCGCGCCGAACGTCTCTCGTCAGGCCGTGCTCTCTCCAGTAATTCGCTTTCACCGAGGCAATAGCCGAGATCGTGGTCACGGTGAACGAATAAAACCGCGCCGAACGTCTCTCGTCAGGCCGTGCTCTCTCCAATAATTCGCTTTCACCGAGGCAATAGGCGAGATCGTGGTCACGGTGAACGAATAAAACCGCGCCAAACGTCTCTCGTCAGGCCGTGCTCTCTCCAATAATTCGCTTTCACCGAGGCAATAGGCGAGATCGTGGTCACGGTGAACGAATAAAACCGCGCCAAACGTCTCTCGTCAGGCCGTGCTCTCTCCAATAATTCGCTTTCACCGAGGCAATAGGCGAGATCGTGGTCACGGTGAACGAATAAAACCGCACCAAACGTCTCTCGTCAGGCCGTGCTCTCTCCAATAATTCGCTTTCACCGAGGCAATAGGCGAGATCGTGGTCACGGTGAACGAATAAAACCGCGCCAAACGTCTCTCGTCAGGCCGTGCTCTCTCCAATAATTCGCTTTCACCGAGGCAATAGGCGAGATCGTGGTCACGGTGAACGAATAAAACAGCGCCGAACGTCTCTCGTCAGGCCGTGCTCTCTCCAATAATTCGCTTTCACCGAGGCAATAGCCGAGATCGTGGTCACGGTGAACGAATAAAACCGCGCCGAACGTCTCTCGTCAGGCCGTGCTCTCTCCAATAATTCGCTTTCACCGAGGCAATAGGCGAGATCGTGGTCACGGTGAACGAATAAAACCGCGCCGAACGTCTCTCGTCAGGCCGTGCTCTCTCCAATATTTCGCTTTCACCGAGGCAATAGCCGAGATCGTGGTCACGGTGAACGAATAAAACCGCGCCGAACGTCTCTCGTCAGGCCGTGCTCTCTCCAATAATTCGCTTTCACCGAGGCAATAGGCGAGATCGTGGTCACGGTGAACGAATAAAACCGCGCCGAACGTCTCTCGTCAGGCCGTGCTCTCTCCAATAATTCGCTTTCACCGAGGCAATAGCCGAGATCGTGGTCACGGTGAACGAATAAAACCGCGCCGAACGTCTCTCGTCAGGCCGTGCTCTCTCCAATAATTCGCTTTCACCGAGGCAATAGGCGAGATCGTGGTCACGGTGAACGAATAAAACCACGCCGAACGTCTCTCGTCAGGCCGTGCTCTCTCCAATAATTCGCTTTCACCGAGGCAATAGCCGAGATCGTGGTCACGGTGAACGAATAAAACCGCGCCGAACGTCTCTCGTCAGGCCGTGCTCTCTCCAATAATTCGCTTTCACCGAGGCAATAGGCGAGATCGTGGTCACGGTGAACGAATAAAACCGCGCCGAACGTCTCTCGTCAGGCCGTGCTCTCCCCAATAATTCGCTTTCACCGAGGCAATAGGCGAGATCGTGGTCACGGTGAACGAATAAAACCGCGCCGAACGTGTCTCGTCAGGCCGTGCTCTCTCCAATAATTCGCTTTCACCGAGGCAATAGGCGAGATCGTGGTCACGGTGAACGAATAAAACCGCGCCAAACGTCTCTCGTCAGGCCGTGCTCTCTCCAATAATTCGCTTTCACCGAGGCAATAGGCGAGATCGTGGTCACGGTGAACGAATAAAACCGCGCCAAACGTCTCTCGTCAGGCCGTGCTCTCTCCAATAATTCGCTTTCACCGAGGCAATAGGCGAGATCGTGGTCACGGTGAACGAATAAAACGGCGCCAAACGTCTCTCGTCAGGCCGTGCTCTCTCCAATAATTCGCTTTCTCCGAGGCAATAGGCGAGATCGTGGTCACGGTGAACGAATAAAACCGCGCCAAACGTCTCTCGTCAGGCCGTGCTCTCTCCAATAATTCGCTTTCACCGAGGCAATAGGCGAGATCGTGGTCACGGTGAACGAATAAAACCGCGCCGAACGTCTCTCGTCAGGCCGTGCTCTCTCTAATAATTCGCTTTCACCGAGGCAATAGGCGAGATCGTGGTCACGGTGAACGAATAAAACCGCGCCAAACGTCTCTCGTCAGGCCGTGCTCTCTCCAATAATTCGTTTTCACCGAGGCAATAGCCGAGATCGTGGTCACGGTGAACGAATAAAACCGCGCCGAACGTCTCTCGTCAGGCCGTGCTCTCTCCAATAATTTGCTTTCACCGAGGCAATAGCCGAGATCGTGGTCACGGTGAACGAATAAAACGGCGCCAAACGTCTCTCGTCAGGTCGTGCTCTCTCCAATAATTCGCTTTCACCGAGGCAATAGCCGAGATCGTGGTCACGGTGAACGAATAAAACGGCGCCGAACGTCTCTCGTCAGGCCGTGCTCTCTCCAATAATTCGCTTTCACCGAGGCAATAGCCGAGATCGTGGTCACGGTGAACGAATAAAACCGCGCCGAACGTCTCTCGTCAGGCCGTGCTCTCTCCAATAATTCGCTTTCACCGAGGCAATAGCCGAGATCGTGGTCACGGTGAACGAATAAAACGGCGCCAAACGTCTCTCGTCAGGCCGTGCTCTCTCCAATATTTCGCTTTCACCGAGGCAATAGCCGAGATCGTGGTCACGGTGATTGAATAAAACCGCGCCGAACGTCTCTCGTCAGGCCGTGCTCTCTCCAATAATTCGCTTTCACCGAGGCAATAGGCGAGATCGTGGTAACGGTGAACGAATAAAACGGCGCCAAACGCCTCTCGTCAGGCCGTGCTCTCTCCAATAATTCGCTTTCACCGAGGCAATAGCCGAGATCGTGGTCACGGTGAACGAATAAAACCGCGCCAAACGTCTCTCGTCAGGCCGTGCTCTCTCCAATAATTCGCTTTCACCGAGGCAATAGGCGAGATCGTGCGGTGAAAGAATAAAACCGCGCCAAACGTCTCTCGTCAGGCCGTGCTCTCTCCAATAATTCGCTTTCACCGAGGCAATAGGCGAGATCGTGGTCACGGTGAACGAATAAAACCGCGCCAAACGTCTCTCGTCAGGCCGTGCTCTCTCCAATAATTCGCTTTCACCGATGCAATAGGCGAGATCGTGGTCACGGTGAACGAATAAAACCGCGCCAAACGTCTCTCGTCAGGCCGTGCTCTCTCCAATAATTCGCTTTCACCGAGGCAATAGCCAAGATCGTGGTCACGGTGAACAAATAAAACCGCGCCAAACGTCTCTTGTCAGGCCGTGCTCTCTCCAATAATTCGCTTTCACCGAGGCAATAGCCGAGATCGTGGTCACGGTGAACGAATAAAACCGCGCCAAACGTCTCTCGTCAGGCCGTGCTCTCTCCAATAATTCGCTTTCACCGAGGCAATAGGCGAGATCGTGGTCACGGTGAACGAATAAAACGGCGCCAAACGTCTCTCGTCAGGCCGTGCTCTCTCCAATAATTCGCTTTCACCGAGGCAATAGGCGAGATCGTGGTCACGGTGAACGAATAAAACCGCGCCAAACGTCTCTCGTCAGGCCGTGCTCTCTCCAATAATTCGCTTTCACCGAGGCAATAGGCGAGATCGTGGTCACGGTGAACGAATAAAACCGCGCCAAACGTCTCTCGTCAGGCCGTGCTCTCTCCAATAATTCGCTTTCACCGAGGCAATAGGCGAGATCGTGGTCACGGTGAACGAATAAAACCGCGCCAAACGTCTCTCGTCAGGCCGTGCTCTCTCCAATAATTCGCTTTCACCGAGGCAATAGCCGTGATCGTGGTCACGGTGAACGAATAAAACCGCGCCAAACGTCTCTCGTCAGGCCGTGCTCTCTCCAATAATTCGCTTTCACCGAGGCAATAGCCGAGATCGTGGTCGCGGTGAACGAATAAAAACCGCGCCAAACGTCTCTCGTCAGGCCGTGCTCTCTCCAATAATTCGCTTTCACCGAGGCAATAGGCGAGATCGTGGTCACGGTGAACGAATAAAACCGCGCCAAACGTCTCTCGTCAGGCCGTGCTCTCTCCAATAATTCGCTTTCACCGAGGCAATAGGCGAGATCGTGGTGACGGTGAACGAATAAAACCGCGCCAAACGTCTCTCGTCAGGCCGTGCTCTCTCCAATAATTCGCTTGCACCGAGGCAATAGGCGAGATCGTGGTCACGGTGAACGAATAAAACCGCGCCAAACGTCTCTCGTCAGGACGTGCTCTCTCCAATAATTCGCTTTCACCGAGGCAATAGGCGAGATCGTGGTCACGGTGAACGAATAAAACCGCGCCAAACGTCTCTCGTCAGGCCGTGCTCTCTCCAATAATTCGCTTTCACCGAGGCAATAGGCGAGATCGTGATAACGGTGAACGAATAAAACCGCGCCAAACGTCTCTCGTCAGGCCGTGCTCTCTCCAATAATTCGCTTTCACCGAGGCAATAGGCGAGATCGTGGTCACGGTGAACGAATAAAACCGCGCCAAACGTCTCTCGTCAGGCCGTGCTCTCTCCAATAATTCGCTTTCACCGAGGCAATAGGCGAGATCGTGGTCACGGTGAACGAATAAAAACCGCGCCAAACGTCTCTCGTCAGGCCGTGCTCTCTCCAATAATTCGCTTTCACCGAGGCAATAGGCGAGATCGTGGTCACGGTGAACGAATAAAACGGCGCCGAACGTCTCTCGTCAGGCCGTGCTTACTCCAATAATTCGCTTTCACCGAGGCAATAGGCGAGATCGTGGTCACGGTGAACGAATAAAACGGCGCCAAACGTCTCTCGTCAGGCCGTGCTCTCTCCAATATTTCGCTTTCACCGAGGCAATAGGCGAGATCGTGGCCACGGTGAACGAATAAAACGGCGCCAAACGTCTCTCGTCAGGCCGTGCTCTCTCCAATAATTCGCTTTCACCGAGGCAATAGGCGAGATCGTGGTCACGGTGAACGAATAAAACCGCGCCGAACGTCTCTCGTCAGGCCGTGCTCTCTCCAATAATTCGCTTTCACCGAGGCAATAGGCGAGATCGTGGTCACGGTGAACGAATAAAACCGCGCCGAACGTCTCTCGTCAGGCCGTGCTCTCTCCAATAATTCGCTTTCACCGAGGCAATAGGCGAGATCGTGGTCACGGTGAACGAATAAAACCGCGCCAAACGTCTCTCGTCAGGCCGTGCTCTCTCCAATAATTCGCTTTCACCGAGGCAATAGGCGAGATCGTGGTCACGGTGAACGAATAAAACCGCGCCGAACGTCTCTCGTCAGGCCGTGCTCTCTCCAATAATTCGCTTTCACCGAGGCAATAGGCGAGATCCTGGTCACGGTGAACGAATAAAACCGCGCCAAACGTCTCTCGTCAGGCCGTGCTCTCTCCAATAATTCGCTTTTCACCGAGGCAATAGGCGAGATCTTGGTCACGGTGAACGAATAAAACCGCGCCAAACGTCTCTCGTCAGGCCGTGCTCTCTCCAATAATTCGGTTTCACCGAGGCAATAGGCGAGATCGTGGTCACGGTGAACGAATAAAACCGCACCGAACGTCTCTCGTCAGGCCGTGCTCTCTCCAATAATTCGCTTTCACCGAGGCAATAGGCGAGATCGTGGTCACGGTGAACGAATAAAACCGCGCCAAACGTCTCTCGTCAGGCCGTGCTCTCTCCAATAATTCGCTTTCACCGAGGCAATAGGCGAGATCGTGGTCACGGTGAACGAATAAAACCGCGCCGAACGTCTCTCGTCAGGCCGTGCTCTCTCCAATAATTCGATTTCACCGAGGCAATAGGCGAGATCGTGGTCACGGTGAACGAATAAAACAGCGCCAAACGTCTCTCCTCAGGCCGTGCTCTCTCCAATAATTCGCTTTCACCGAGGCAATAGGCGAGATCGTGGTCACGGTGAAAGAATAAAACCGCGCCAAACGTCTCTCGTCAGGCCGTGCTCTCTCCAATAATTCGCTTTCACCGAGGCAATAGGCGAGATCGTGGTCACGGTGAACGAATAAAACCGCGCCAAACGTCTCTCGTCAGGCCGTGCTCTCTCCAATAATTCGCTTTCACCGATGCAATAGGCGAGATCGTGGTCACGGTGAACGAATAAAACCGCGCCAAACGTCTCTCGTCAGGCCGTGCTCTCTCCAATAATTCGCTTTCACCGAGGCAATAGCCAAGATCGTGGTCACGGTGAACAAATAAAACCGCGCCAAACGTCTCTTGTCAGGCCGTGCTCTCTCCAATAATTCGCTTTCACCGAGGCAATAGCCGAGATCGTGGTCACGGTGAACGAATAAAACCGCGCCAAACGTCTCTCGTCAGGCCGTGCTCTCTCCAATAATTCGCTTTCACCGAGGCAATAGGCGAGATCGTGGTCACGGTGAACGAATAAAACGGCGCCAAACGTCTCTCGTCAGGCCGTGCTCTCTCCAATAATTCGCTTTCACCGAGGCAATAGGCGAGATCGTGGTCACGGTGAACGAATAAAACCGCGCCAAACGTCTCTCGTCAGGCCGTGCTCTCTCCAATAATTCGCTTTCACCGAGGCAATAGCCGTGATCGTGGTCACGGTGAACGAATAAAACCGCGCCAAACGTCTCTCGTCAGGCCGTGCTCTCTCCAATAATTCGCTTTCACCGAGGCAATAGCCGAGATCGTGGTCGCGGTGAACGAATAAAACCGCGCCAAACGTCTCTCGTCAGGCCGTGCTCTCTCCAATAATTCGCTTTCACCGAGGCAATAGGCGAGATCGTGGTCACGGTGAACGAATAAAACCGCGCCAAACGTCTCTCGTCAGGCCGTGCTCTCTCCAATAATTCGCTTTCACCGAGGCAATAGGCGAGATCGTGGTGACGGTGAACGAATAAAAACCGCGCCAAACGTCTCTCGTCAGGCCGTGCTCTCTCCAATAATTCGCTTGCACCGAGGCAATAGGCGAGATCGTGGTCACGGTGAACGAATAAAACCGCGCCAAACGTCTCTCGTCAGGACGTGCTCTCTCCAATAATTCGCTTTCACCGAGGCAATAGGCGAGATCGTGGTCACGGTGAACGAATAAAACCGCGCCAAACGTCTCTCGTCAGGCCGTGCTCTCTCCAATAATTCGCTTTCACCGAGGCAATAGGCGAGATCGTGATAACGGTGAACGAATAAAACCGCGCCAAACGTCTCTCGTCAGGCCGTGCTCTCTCCAATAATTCGCTTTCACCGAGGCAATAGGCGAGATCGTGGTCACGGTGAACGAATAAAACCGCGCCAAACGTCTCTCGTCAGGCCGTGCTCTCTCCAATAATTCGCTTTCACCGAGGCAATAGGCGAGATCGTGGTCACGGTGAACGAATAAAACCGCGCCAAACGTCTCTCGTCAGGTCGTGCTCTCTCCAATAATTCGCTTTCACCGAGGCAATAGGCGAGATCGTGGTCACGGTGAACGAATAAAACCGCGCCAAACGTCTCTCGTCAGGCCGTGCTCTCTCCAATAATTCGCTTTCACCGAGGCAGTAGGCGAGATCGTGGTCACGGTGAACGAATAAAACCGCGCCAAACGTCTCTCGTCAGGCCGTGCTCTCTCCAATAATTCGCTTTCACCGAGGCAATAGGCGAGATCGTGGTCACGGTGAACGAATAAAACCGCGCCAAACGTCTCTCGTCAGGCCGTGCTCTCTCCAATAATTCGCTTTCACCGAGGCAATAGGCGAGATCGTGATAACGGTGAACGAATAAAACCGCGCCAAACGTCTCTCGTCAGGCCGTGCTCTCTCCAATAATTCGCTTGCACCGAGGCAATAGGCGAGATCGTGGTCACGGTGAACGAATAAAACCGCGCCAAACGTCTCTCGTCAGGACGTGCTCTCTCCAATAATTCGCTTTCACCGAGGCAATAGGCGAGATCGTGGTCACGGTGAACGAATAAAACCGCGCCAAACGTCTCTCGTCAGGCCGTGCTCTCTCCAATAATTCGCTTTCACCGAGGCAATAGGCGAGATCGTGATAACGGTGAACGAATAAAACCGCGCCAAACGTCTCTCGTCAGGCCGTGCTCTCTCCAATAATTCGCTTTCACCGAGGCAATAGGCGAGATCGTGGTCACGGTGAACGAATAAAACCGCGCCAAACGTCTCTCGTCAGGCCGTGCTCTCTCCAATAATTCGCTTTCACCGAGGCAATAGGCGAGATCGTGGTCACGGTGAACGAATAAAACCGCGCCAAACGTCTCTCGTCAGGTCGTGCTCTCTCCAATAATTCGCTTTCACCGAGGCAATAGGCGAGATCGTGGTCACGGTGAACGAATAAAACCGCGCCAAACGTCTCTCGTCAGGCCGTGCTCTCTCCAATAATTCGCTTTCACCGAGGCAATAGGCGAGATCGTGGTCACGGTGAACGAATAAAACCGCGCCAAACGTCTCTCGTCAGGCCGTGCTCTCTCCAATAATTCGCTTTCACCGAGGCAATAGGCGAGATCGTGGTCACGGTGAACGAATAAAACCGCGCCAAACGTCTCTCGTCAGGCCGTGCTCTCTCCAATAATTCGCTTTCACCGAGGCAATAGGCGAGATTGTGGTCACGGTGAACGAATAAAACCGTGCCAAACGTCTCTCGTCAGGCCGTGCTCTCTTCAATAATTCGCTTTCACCGAGGCAATAGGCGAGATCGTGGTCACGGTGAACGAATAAAACCGCGCCGAACGTCTCTCGTCAGGCCGTGCTCTCTCCAATCATTTGCTTTCACCGAGGCAATAAGCGAGATCGTGGTCACGGTGAACGAATAAAACGGCGCCAAACGTCTCTCGTCAGGCCGTGCTCTCTCCAATAATTCGCTTTCACCGAGGCAATAGCCGAGATCGTGGTCACGGTGAACGAATAAAACCGCGCCAAACGTCTCTCGTCTGGCCGTGCTCTCTCCAATATTTCGCTTTCACCGAGGCAATAGGCGAGATCGTGGTCACGGTGAACGAATAAAACGGCGCCAAACGTCTCTCGTCAGGCCGTGCTCTCTCCAATAATTCGCTTTCACCGAGGCAATAGGCGAGATCGTGGTCACGGTGAACGAATAAAACGGCGCCAAACGTCTCTCGTCAGGCCGTGCTCTCTCCAATAATTCGCTTTCACCGAGGCAATAGGCGAGATCGTGGTCACGGTGAACGAATAAAACCGCGCCAAACGTCTCTCGTCAGGCCGTGCTCTCTCCAATAATTCGCTTTCACCGAGGCAATAGGCGAGATCGTGGTCACGTGAACGAATAAAACGGCGCCAAACGTCTCTCGTCAGGCCGTGCTCTCTCCATTAATTCGCTTTCACCGAGGCAATAGGCGAGATCGTGGTCACGGTGAACGAATAAAACGGCGCCAAACGTCTCTCGTCAGGCCGTGCTCTCTCCAATAATTCGCTTTCACCGAGGCAATAGGCGAGATCGTGGTCACGGTGAACGAATAAAACCGCGCCAAACGTCTCTCGTCAGGCCGTGCTCTCTCCAATAATTCGCTTTCACCGAGGCAATAGGCGAGATCGTGGTCACGGTGAACGAATAAAACCGCGCCAAACGTCTCTCGTCAGGCCGTGCTCTCTCCAATAATTCGCTTTCACCGAGGCAATAGGCGAGATCGTGGTCACGGTGAACGAATAAAACGGCGCCAAACGTCTCTCGTCAGGCCGTGCTCTCTCCAATAATTCGCTTTCACCGAGGCAATAGGCGAGATCGTGGTCACGGTGAACGAATAAAACCGCGCCAAACGTCTCTCGTCAGGCCGTGCTTACTCCAATAATTCGCTTTCACCGAGGCAATAGGCGAGATCGTGGTCACGGTGAACGAATAAAACCGCGCCAAACGTCTCTCGTCAGGCCGTGCTCTCTCCAATAATTCGCTTTCACCGAGGCAATAGCCGAGATCGTGGTCACGGTGAACGAATAAAACCGCGCCGAACGTCTCTCGTCAGGCCGTGCTCTCTCCAATAATTCGCTTTCACCGAGGCAATAGGCGAGATCGTGGTCACGGTGAACGAATAAAACCGCGCCGAACGTCTCTCGTCAGGCCGTGCTCTCTCCAATAATTCGCTTTCACCGAGGCAATAGCCGAGATCGTGGTCACGGTGAACGAATAAAACCGCGCCGAACGTCTCTCGTCAGGCCGTGCTCTCTCCAATAATTCGCTTTCACCGAGGCAATAGGCGAGATCGTGGTCACGGTGAACGAATAAAACCACGCCGAACGTCTCTCGTCAGGCCGTGCTCTCTCCAATAATTCGCTTTCACCGAGGCAATAGCCGAGATCGTGGTCACGGTGAACGAATAAAACCGCGCCGAACGTCTCTCGTCAGGCCGTGCTCTCTCCAATAATTCGCTTTCACCGAGGCAATAGCCGAGATCGTTGTCACGGTGAACGAATAAAACCGCGCCGAACGTCTCTCGTCAGGCCATGCTCTCCCCAATAATTCGCTTTCACCGAGGCAATAGGCGAGATCGTGGTCACGGTGAACGAATAAAACCGCGCCGAACGTGTCTCGTCAGGCCGTGCTCTCTCCAATAATTCGCTTTCACCGAGGCAATAGGCGAGATCGTGGTCACGGTGAACGAATAAAACCGCGCCGAACGTCTCTCGTCAGGCCGTGCTCTCTCCAATAATTCGCTTTCACCGAGGCAATAGGCGAGATCGTGGTCACGGTGAACGAATAAAACCGCGCCAAACGTCTCTCGTCAGGCCGTGCTCTCTCCAATAATTCGCTTTCACCGAGGCAATAGGCGAGATCGTGGTCACGGTGAACGAATAAAACGGCGCCAAACGTCTCTCGTCAGGCCGTGCTCTCTCCAATAATTCGCTTTCTCCGAGGCAATAGGCGAGATCGTGGTCACGGTGAACGAATAAAACCGCGCCAAACGTCTCTCGTCAGGCCGTGCTCTCTCCAATAATTCGCTTTCACCGAGGCAATAGGCGAGATCGTGGTCACGGTGAACGAATAAAACCGCGCCGAACGTCTCTCGTCAGGCCGTGCTCTCTCTAATAATTCGCTTTCACCGAGGCAATAGGCGAGATCGTGGTCACGGTGAACGAATAAAACCGCGCCAAACGTCTCTCGTCAGGCCGTGCTCTCTCCAATAATTCGCTTTCACCGAGGCAATAGCCGAGATCGTGGTCACGGTGAACGAATAAAACCGCGCCGAACGTCTCTCGTCAGGCCGTGCTCTCTCCAATAATTTGCTTTCACCGAGGCAATAGCCGAGATCGTGGTCACGGTGAACGAATAAAACGGCGCCAAACGTCTCTCGTCAGGTCGTGCTCTCTCCAATAATTCGCTTTCACCGAGGCAATAGCCGAGATCGTGGTCACGGTGAACGAATAAAACGGCGCCGAACGTCTCTCGTCAGGCCGTGCTCTCTCCAATAATTCGCTTTCACCGAGGCAATAGCCGAGATCGTGGTCACGGTGAACGAATAAAACCGCGCCGAACGTCTCTCGTCAGGCCGTGCTCTCTCCAATAATTCGCTTTCACCGAGGCAATAGCCGAGATCGTGGTCACGGTGAACGAATAAAACGGCGCCAAACGTCTCTCGTCAGGCCGTGCTCTCTCCAATATTTCGCTTTCACCGAGGCAATAGCCGAGATCGTGGTCACGGTGAACGAATAAAACCGCGCCGAACGTCTCTCGTCAGGCCGTGCTCTCTCCAATAATTCGCTTTCACCGAGGCAACAGGCGAGATCGTGGTAACGGTGAACGAATAAAACGGCGCCAAACGCCTCTCGTCAGGCCGTGCTCTCTCCAATAATTCGCTTTCACCGAGGCAATAGCCGAGATCGTGGTCACGGTGAACGAATAAAACCGCGCCAAACGTCTCTCGTCAGGCCGTGCTCTCTCCAATAATTCGCTTTCACCGAGGCAATAGGCGAGATCGTGGTCACGGTGAACGAATAAAACCGCGCCAAACGTCTCTCGTCAGGCCGTGCTCTCTCCAATAATTCGCTTTCACCGAGGCAATAGGCGAGATCGTGGTCACGGTAAACGAATAAAACCGCGCCAAACGTCTCTCGTCAGGCCGTGCTCTCTCCAATAATTCGCTTTCACCGAGGCAATAGGCGAGATCGTGGTCACGGTGAACGAATAAAACCGCGCCAAACGTCTCTCGTCAGGCCGTGCTCTCTCCAATAATTCGCTTTCACCGAGGCAATAGGCGAGATCGTGGTCACGGTGAACGAATAACACCGCGCCGAACGTCTCTCGTCAGGCCGTGCTCTCTCCAATAATTCGCTTTCACCGAGGCAATAGGCGAGATCGTGGTCACGGTGAACGAATAAAACCGCGCCAAACGTCTCTCGTCAGGCCGTGCTCTCTCCAATAATTCGCTTTCACCGACGCAATAGGCGAGATCGTGGTCACGGTGAACGAATAAAACCGCGCCGAACGTCTCTCGTCAGGCCGTGCTCTCTCCAATAATTCGCTTTCACCGAGGCAATAGGCGAGATCGTGGTCACGGTGAACGAATAAAACCGCACCAAACGTCTCTCGTCAGGCCGTGCTCTCTCCAATAATTCGCTTTCACCGAGGCAATAGGCGAGATCGTGGTCACGGTGAACGAATAAAACCGCGCCGAACGTCTCTCGTCAGGCCGTGCTCTCTCCAATAATTCGATTTCACCGAGGCAATAGGCGAGATCGTGGTCACGGTGAACGAATAAAACAGTGCCAAACGTCTCTCCTCAGGCCGTGCTCTCTCCAATAATTCGCTTTCACCGAGGCAATAGGCGAGATCGTGGTCACGGTGAAAGAATAAAACCGCGCCAAACGTCTCTCGTCAGGCCGTGCTCTCTCCAATAATTCGCTTTCACCGAGGCAATAGGCGAGATCGTGGTCACGGTGAACGAATAAAACCGCGCCAAACGTCTCTCGTCAGGCCGTGCTCTCTCCAATAATTCGCTTTCACCGATGCAATAGGCGAGATCGTGGTCACGGTGAACGAATAAAACCGCGCCAAACGTCTCTCGTCAGGCCGTGCTCTCTCCAATAATTCGCTTTCACCGAGGCAATAGCCGAGATCGTGGTCACGGTGAACGAATAAAACCGCGCCAAACGTCTCTTGTCAGGCCGTGCTCTCTCCAATAATTCGCTTTCACCGAGGCAATAGCCGAGATCGTGGTCACGGTGAACGAATAAAACCGCGCCAAACGTCTCTCGTCAGGCCGTGCTCTCTCCAATAATTCGCTTTCACCGAGGCAATAGGCGAGATCGTGGTCACGGTGAACGAATAAAACGGCGCCAAACGTCTCTCGTCAGGCCGTGCTCTCTCCAATAATTCGCTTTCACCGAGGCAATAGGCGAGATCGTGGTCACGGTGAACGAATAAAACCGCGCCAAACGTCTCTCGTCAGGCCGTGCTCTCTCCAATAATTCGCTTTCACCGAGGCAATAGGCGAGATCGTGGTCACGGTGAACGAATAAAACCGCGCCAAACGTCTCTCGTCAGGCCGTGCTCTCTCCAATATTTCGCTTTCACCGAGGCAATAGGCGAGATCGTGGTCACGGTGAACGAATAAAACCGCGCCAAACGTCTCTCGTCAGGCCGTGCTCTCTCCAATAATTCGCTTTCACCGAGGCAATAGCCGTGATCGTGGTCACGGTGAACGAATAAAACCGCGCCAAACGTCTCTCGTCAGGCGGTGCTCTCTCCAATAATTCGCTTTCACCGAGGCAATAGCCGAGATCGTGGTCGCGGTGAACGAATAAAACCGCGCCAAACGTCTCTCGTCAGGCCGTGCTCTCTCCAATAATTCGCTTTCACCGAGGCAATAGGCGAGATCGTGGTCACGGTGAACGAATAAAACCGCGCCAAACGTCTCTCGTCAGGCCGTGCTCTCTCCAATAATTCGCTTTCACCGAGGCAATAGGCGAGATCGTGGTGACGGTGAACGAATAAAACCGCGCCAAACGTCTCTCGTCAGGCCGTGCTCTCTCCAATAATTCGCTTGCACCGAGGCAATAGGCGAGATCGTGGTCACGGTGAACGAATAAAACCGGGCCAAACGTCTCTCGTCAGGCCGTGCTCTCTCCAATAATTCGCTTTCACCGAGGCAATAGGCGAGATCGTGGTCACGGTGAACGAATAAAACCGCGCCAAACGTCTCTCGTCAGGCCGTGCTCTCTCCAATAATTCGCTTTCACCGAGGCAATAGGCGAGATCGTGATAACGGTGAACGAATAAAACCGCGCCAAACGTCTCTCGTCAGGCCGTGCTCTCTCCAATAATTCGCTTTCACCGAGGCAGTAGGCGAGATCGTGGTCACGGTGAACGAATAAAACCGCGCCAAACGTCTCTCGTCAGGCCGTGCTCTCTCCAATAATTCGCTTTCACCGAGGCAATAGGCGAGATCGTGGTCACGGTGAACGAATAAAACCGCGCCAAACGTCTCTCGTCAGGTCGTGCTCTCTCCAATAATTCGCTTTCACCGAGGCAATAGGCGAGATCGTGGTCACGGTGAACGAATAAAACCGCGCCAAACGTCTCTCGTCAGGCCGTGCTCTCTCCAATAATTCGCTTTCACCGAGGCAATAGGCGAGATCGTGGTCACGGTGAACGAATAAAACCGCGCCAAACGTCTCTCGTCAGGCCGTGCTCTCTCCAATAATTCGCTTTCACCGAGGCAATAGGCGAGATCGTGGTCACGGTGAACGAATAAAACCGCGCCAAACGTCTCTCGTCAGGCCGTGCTCTCTCCAATAATTCGCTTTCACCGAGGCAATAGGCGAGATCGTGGTCACGGTGAACGAATAAAACCGTGCCAAACGTCTCTCGTCAGGCCGTGCTCTCTCCAATAATTCGCTTTCACCGAGGCAATAGGCGAGATTGTGGTCACGGTGAACGAATAAAACCGCGCCGAACGTCTCTCGTCAGGCCGTGCTCTCTCCAATAATTTGCTTTCACCGAGGCAATAAGCGAGATCGTGGTCACGGTGAACGAATAAAACGGCGCCAAACGTCTCTCGTCAGGCCGTGCTCTCTCCAATAATTCGCTTTCACCGAGGCAATAGCCGAGATCGTGGTCACGGTGAACGAATAAAACCGCGCCAAACGTCTCTCGTCTGGCCGTGCTCTCTCCAATATTTCGCTTTCACCGAGGCAATAGGCGAGATCGTGGTCACGGTGAACGAATAAAACGGCGCCAAACGTCTCTCGTCAGGCCGTGCTCTCTCCAATAATTCGCTTTCACCGAGGCAATAGGCGAGATCGTGGTCACGGTGAACGAATAAAACGGCGCCAAACGTCTCTCGTCAGGCCGTGCTCTCTCCAATAATTCGCTTTCACCGAGGCAATAGGCGAGATCGTGGTCACGGTGAACGAATAAAACCGCGCCAAACGTCTCTCGTCAGGCCGTGCTCTCTCCAATAATTCGCTTTCACCGAGGCAATAGGCGAGATCGTGGTCACGGTGAACGAATAAAACGGCGCCAAACGTCTCTCGTCAGGCCGTGCTCTCTCCATTAATTCGCTTTCACCGAGGCAATAGGCGAGATCGTGGTCACGGTGAACGAATAAAACGGCGCCAAACGTCTCTCGTCAGGCCGTGCTCTCTCCAATAATTCGCTTTCACCGAGGCAATAGGCGAGATCGTGGTCACGGTGAACGAATAAAACCGCGCCAAACGTCTCTCGTCAGGCCGTGCTCTCTCCAATAATTCGCTTTCACCGAGGCAATAGGCGAGATCGTGGTCACGGTGAACGAATAAAACGGCGCCAAACGTCTCTCGTCAGGCCGTGCTCTCTCCAATAATTCGCTTTCACCGAGGCAATAGGCGAGATCGTGGTCACGGTGAACGAATAAAACCGCGCCAAACGTCTCTCGTCAGGCCGTGCTCTCTCCAATAATTCGCTTTCACCGAGGCAATAGGCGAGATCGTGGTCACGGTGAACGAATAAAAAGACGCCAAACGTCTCTCGTCAGGCCGTGCTCTCTCCAATAATTCGCTTTCACCGAGGCAATAGGCGAGATCGTGGTCACGGTGAACGAATAAAACGGCGCCAAACGTCTCTCGTCAGGCCGTGCTCTCTCCAATAATTCGCTTTCACCGAGGCAATAGGCGAGATCGTGGTCACGGTGAACGAATAAAACCGCGCCAAACGTCTCTCGTCAGGCCGTGCTCTCTCCAATAATTCGCTTTCACCGAGGCAATAGGCGAGATCGTGGTCACGGTGAACGAATAAAACGGCGCCAAACGTCTCTCGTCAGGCCGTGCTCTCTCCAATAATTCGCTTTCACCGAGGCAATAGGCGAGATCGTGGTCACGGTGAACGAATAAAACCGCGCCAAACGTCTCTCGTCAGGCCGTGCTCTCTCCAATAATTCGCTTTCACCGAGGCAATAGGCGAGATCGTGGTCACGGTGAACGAATAAAACCGCGCCAAACGTCTCTCGTCAGGCCGTGCTCTCTCCAATAATTCGCTTTCACCGAGGCAATAGGCGAGATCGTGGTCACGGTGAACGAATAAAACCGCGCCAAACGTCTCTCGTCAGGCCGTGCTCTCTCCAATAATTCGCTTTCACCGAGGCAATAGGCGAGATCGTGGTCACGGTGAACGAATAAAACGGCGCCAAACGTCTCTCGTCAGGCCGTGCTTACTCCAATAATTCGCTTTCACCGAGGCAATAGGCGAGATCGTGGTCACGGTGAACGAATAAAACCGCGCCAAACGTCTCTCGTCAGGCCGTGCTTACTCCAATAATTCGCTTTCACCGAGGCAATAGGCGAGATCGTGGTCACGGTGAACGAATAAAACGGCGCCAAACGTCTCTCGTCAGGCCGTGCTCTCTCCAATAATTCGCTTTCACCGAGGCAATAGGCGAGATCGTGGTCACGGTGAACGAATAAAACGGCGCCAAACGTCTCTCGTCAGGCCGTGCTTACTCCAATAATTCGCTTTCACCGAGGCAATAGGCGAGATCGTGGTCACGGTGAACGAATAAAACCGCGCCGAACGTCTCTCGTCAGGCCGTGCTTACTCCAATAATTCGCTTTCACCGACGCAATAGGCGAGATCGTGGTCACGGTGAACGAATAAAACGGCGCCAAACGTCTCTCGTCAGGCCGTGCTCTCTCCAATAATTCGCTTTCACCGAGGCAATAGGCGAGATCGTGGTCACGGTGAACGAATAAAACGGCGCCGAACGTCTCTCGTCAGGCCGTGCTTACTCCAATAATTCGCTTTCACCGAGGCAATAGGCGAGATCGTGGTCTCGGTGAACGAATAAAACGGCGCCAAACGTCTCTCGTCAGGCCGTGCTTACTCCAATAATTCGCTTTCACCGAGGCAATAGGCGAGATCGTGGTCACATTGAACGAATAAAACGGCGCCAAACGTCTCTCGTCAGGCCGTGCTTACTCCAATAATTCGCTTTCACCGAGGCAATAGGCGAGATCGAGGTCACGGTGAACGAATAAAACCGCGCCGAACGTCTCTCGTCAGGCCGTGCTCTCTCCAATAATTCGCTTTCACCGAGGCAATAGGCGAGATCGTGGTCACGGTGAACGAATAAAACGGCGCCAAACGTCTCTCGTCAGGCCGTGCTCTCTCCAATAATTCGCTTTCACCGAGGCAATAGGCGAGATCGTGGTCACGGTGAACGAATAAAACCGCGCCAAACGTCTCTCGTCAGGCCGTGCTCTCTCCAATAATTCGCTTTCACCGAGGCAATAGGCGAGATCGTGATAACGGTGAACGAATAAAACCGCGCCAAACGTCTCTCGTCAGGCCGTGCTCTCTCCAATAATTCGCTTTCACCGAGGCAATAGGCGAGATCGTGGTCACGGTGAACGAATAAAACCGCGCCAAACGTCTCTCGTCAGGCCGTGCTCTCTCCAATAATTCGCTTTCACCGAGGCAATAGGCGAGATCGTGGTCACGGTGAACGAATAAAACCGCGCCAAACGTCTCTCGTCAGGTCGTGCTCTCTCCAATAATTCGCTTTCACCGAGGCAATAGGCGAGATCGTGGTCACGGTGAACGAATAAAACCGCGCCAAACGTCTCTCGTCAGGCCGTGCTCTCTCCAATAATTCGCTTTCACCGAGGCAATAGGCGAGATCGTGGTCACGGTGAACGAATAAAACCGCGCCAAACGTCTCTCGTCAGGCCGTGCTCTCTCCAATAATTCGCTTTCACCGAGGCAATAGGCGAGATCGTGGTCACGGTGAACGAATAAAACCGCGCCAAACGTCTCTCGTCAGGCCGTGCTCTCTCCAATAATTCGCTTTCACCGAGGCAATAGGCGAGATCGTGGTCACGGTGAACGAATAAAACCGTGCCAAACGTCTCTCGTCAGGCCGTGCTCTCTCCAATAATTCGCTTTCACCGAGGCAATAGGCGAGATCGTGGTCACGGTGAACGAATAAAACCGCGCCGAACGTCTCTCGTCAGGCCGTGCTCTCTCCAATAATTTGCTTTCACCGAGGCAATAAGCGAGATCGTGGTCACGGTGAACGAATAAAACGGCGCCAAACGTCTCTCGTCAGGCCGTGCTCTCTCCAATAATTCGCTTTCACCGAGGCAATAGCCGAGATCGTGGTCACGGTGAACGAATAAAACCGCGCCAAACGTCTCTCGTCTGGCCGTGCTCTCTCCAATATTTCGCTTTCACCGAGGCAATAGGCGAGATCGTGGTCACGGTGAACGAATAAAACGGCGCCAAACGTCTCTCGTCAGGCCGTGCTCTCTCCAATAATTCGCTTTCACCGAGGCAATAGGCGAGATCGATGTCACGGTGAACGAATAAAACGGCGCCAAACGTCTCTCGTCAGGCCGTGCTCTCTCCAATAATTCGCTTTCACCGAGGCAATAGGCGAGATCGTGGTCACGGTGAACGAATAAAACCGCGCCAAACGTCTCTCGTCAGGCCGTGCTCTCTCCAATAATTCGCTTTCATCGAGGCAATAGGCGAGATCGTGGTCACGGTGAACGAATAAAACGGCGCCAAACGTCTCTCGTCAGGCCGTGCTCTCTCTATTAATTCGCTTTCACCGAGGCAATAGGCGAGATCGTGGTCACGGTGAACGAATAAAACGGCGCCAAACGTCTCTCGTCAGGCCGTGCTCTCTCCAATAATTCGCTTTCACCGAGGCAATAGGCGAGATCGTGGTCACGGTGAACGAATAAAACCGCGCCAAACGTCTCTCGTCAGGCCGTGCTCTCTCCAATAATTCGCTTTCACCGAGGCAATAGGCGAGATCGTGATCACGGTGAACGAATAAAAAGACGCCAAACGTCTCTCGTCAGGCCGTGCTCTCTCCAATAATTCGCTTCACCGAGGCAATAGGCGAGATCGTGGTCACGGTGAACGAATAAAACGGCGCCAAACGTCTCTCGTCAGGCCGTGCTCTCTCCAATAATTCGCTTTCACCGAGGCAATAGGCGAGATCGTGGTCACGGTGAACGAATAAAACCGCGCCAAACGTCTCTCGTCAGGCCGTGCTCTCTCCAATAATTCGCTTTCACCGAGGCAATAGGCGAGATCGTGGTCACGGTGAACGAATAAAACGGCGCCAAACGTCTCTCGTCAGGCCGTGCTCTCTCCAATAATTCGCTTTCACCGAGGCAATAGGCGAGATCGTGGTCACGGTGAACGAATAAAACCGCGCCAAACGTCTCTCGTCAGGCCGTGCTCTCTCCAATAATTCGCTTTCACCGAGGCAATAGGCGAGATCGTGGTCACGGTGAACGAATAAAACCGCGCCAAACGTCTCTCGTCAGGCCGTGCTCTCTCCAATAATTCGCTTTCCACCGAGGCAATAGGCGAGATCGTGGTCACGGTGAACGAATAAAACCGCGCCAAACGTCTCTCGTCAGGCCGTGCTCTCTCCAATAATTCGCTTTCACCGAGGCAATAGGCGAGATCGTGGTCACGGTGAACGAATAAAACGGCGCCAAACGTCTCTCGTCAGGCCGTGCTTACTCCAATAATTCGCTTTCACCGAGGCAATAGGCGAGATCGTGGTCACGGTGAACGAATAAAACCGCGCCAAACGTCTCTCGTCAGGCCGTGCTTACTCCAATAATTCGCTTTCACCGAGGCAATAGGCGAGATCGTGGTCACGGTGAACGAATAAAACGGCGCCAAACGTCTCTCGTCAGGCCGTGCTCTCTCCAATAATTCGCTTTCACCGAGGCAATAGGCGAGATCGTGGTCACGGTGAACGAACAAAACCGCGCCGAACGTCTCTCGTCAGGCCGTGCTCTCTCCAATAATTCGCTTTCACCGAGGCAATAGGCGAGATTATGGTCACGGTGAACGAATAAAACGGCGCCAAACGTCTCTCGTCAGGCCGTGCTTACTCCAATAATTCGCTTTCCACCGAGGCAATAGGCGAGATCGTGGTCACGGTGAACGAATAAAACCGCGCCGAACGTCTCTCGTCAGGCCGTGCTTACTCCAATAATTCGCTTTCACCGACGCAATAGCGAGATCGTGGTCACGGTGAACGAATAAAACGGCGCCAAACGTCTCTCGTCAGGCCGTGCTCTCTCCAATAATTCGCTTTCACCGAGGCAATAGGCGAGATCGTGGTCACGGTGAACGAATAAAAACGGCGCCGAACGTCTCTCGTCAGGCCGTGCTTACTCCAATAATTCGCTTTCACCGAGGCAATAGGCGAGATCGTGGTCACGGTGAACGAATAAAACGGCGCCAAACGTCTCTCGTCAGGCCGTGCTTACTCCAATAATTCGCTTTCACCGAGGCAATAGGCGAGATCGTGGTCACATTGAACGAATAAAACGGCGCCAAACGTCTCTCGTCAGGCCGTGCTTACTCCAATAATTCGCTTTCACCGAGGCAATAGGCGAGATCGAGGTCACGGTGAACGAATAAAACCGCGCCGAACGTCTCTCGTCAGGCCGTGCTCTCTCCAATAATTCGCTTTCACCGAGGCAATAGGCGAGATCGTGGTCACGGTGAACAAATAAAACGGCGCCAAACGTCTCTCGTCAGGCCGTGCTCTCTCCAATAATTCGCTTTCACCGAGGCAATAGGCGAGATCGTGGTCACGGTGAACGAATAAAACGGCGCCAAACGTCTCTCGTCAGGCCGTGCTCTCTCCAATAATTCGCTTTCACCGAGGCAATAGGCGAGATCGTGGTCACGGTGAACGAATAAAAACCGCGCCGAACGTCTCTCGTCAGGCCGTGCTCTCTCCAATAATTCGCTTTCACCGAGGCAATAGGCGAGATCGTGGTCACGGTGAACGAATAAAACGGCGCCAAACGTCTCCCGTCAGGCCGTGCTCTCTCCAATAATTCGCTTTCACCGAGGCAATAGGCGAGATCGTGGTCACGGTGAACGAATAAAACCGCGCCGAACGTCTCTCGTCAGGCCGTGCTCTCTCCAATAATTCGATTTCACCGAGGCAATAGGCGAGATCGTGGTCACGGTGAACGAATAAAACCGCGCCGAACGTCTCTCGTCAGGCCGTGCTCTCTCCAATAATTCGCTTTCACCGAGGCAATAGGCGAGATCGTGGTCACGGTGAACGAATAAAACCGCGCCGAACGTCTCTCGTCAGGCCGTGCTCTCTCCAATAATTCGCTTTCACCGAGGCAATAGGCGAGATCGTGGTCACGGTGAACGAATAAAACCGCGCCAAACGTCTCTCGTCAGGCCGTGCTCTCTCCAATAATTCGCTTTCACCGAGGCAATAGGCGAGATCGTGGTCACGGTGAACGAATAAAACGGCGCCAAACGTCTCTCGTCAGGCCGTGCTCTCTCCAATAATTCGCTTTCACCGAGGCAATAGGCGAGATCGTGGTCACGGTGAACGAATAAAACGGCGTCAAACGTCTCTCGTCAGGCCGTGCTCTCTCCAATAATTCGCTTTCACCGAGGCAATAGGCGAGATCGTGGTCACGGTGAACGAATAAAACGGCGCCAAACGTCTCTCGTCAGGCCGTGCTCTCTCCAATAATTCGCTTTCACCGAGGCAATAGCGAGATCGTGGTCACGGTGAACGAATAAAACCGCGCCAAATGTCTCTCGTCAGGCCGTGCTCTCTCCAATAATTCGCTTCCCACCGAGGCAATAGGCGAGATCGTGGTCACGGTGAACGAGTAAAACGGCGCCAAACGTCTCTCGTCAGGCCGTGCTCTCTCCAATAATTCGCTTTCACCGAGGCAATAGGCGAGATCGTGGTCACGGTGAACGAATAAAACGGCGCCAAACGTCTCTCGTCAGGCCGTGCTCTCTCCAATAATTCGCTTTCACCGAGGCAATAGGCGAGATCGTGGTCACGGTGAACGAATAAAACCGCGCCAAACGTCTCCCATCAGGCCGTGCTCTCTCCAATAATTCGCTTTCCACCGAGGCAATAGGCGAGATCGTGGTCACGGTGAACGAATAAAACGGCGCCAAACGTCTCTCGTCAGGCCGTGCTCTCTCCAATAATTCACTTTCACCGAGGCAATAGGCGAGATCGTGGTCACGGTGAACGAATAAAACGGCGCCAAACGTCTCTCGTCAGGCCGTGCTCTCTCCAATAATTCGCTTTCACCGAGGCAATAGGCGAGATCGTGGTCACGGTGAACGAATAAAACCGCGCCAAACGTCTCTCGTCAGGCCGTGCTCTCTCCAATAATTCGCTTTCACCGAGGCAATAGGCGAGATCGTGGTCACGGTGAACGAGTAAAACGGTGCCAAACGTCTCTCGTCAGGCCGTGCTCTCTCCAATAATTCGCTTTCACCGAGGCAATAGGCGAGATCGTGGTCACGGTGAACGAATAAAACGGCGCCAAACCTCTTTCGTCAGGCCGTGCTCTCTCCAATAATTCGCTTTCACCGAGGCAATAGGCGAGATCGTGGTCACGGTGAACGAATAAAACGGCGCCGAACGACTCTCGTCAGGCCGTGCTCTCTCCGATAATTCGCTTTCACCGAGGCAATAGGCGAGATTGTGGTCACGGTGAACGAATAAAACGGCGCCAAACGTCTCTCGTCAGGCCGTGCTCTCTCCAATAATTCGCTTTCACCGAGGCAATAGGCGAGATCATGGTCACGGTGAACGAATAAAACCGCGCCAAACGTCTCTCGTCAGGCCGTGCTCTCTCCAATAATTCGCTTTCACCGAGGCAATAGGCGAGATCGTGGTCACGGTGAACGAATAAAACGGCGCCAAACGTCTCTCGTCAGGCCGTGCTCTCTCCAATAATTCGCTTTCACCGAGCCAATAGGCGAGATCGTGGTCACGAGTGAACGAATAAAACGGCGCCAAACGTCTCTCGTCAGGGCCGTGCTCTCTCCAATAATTCGCTTTCACCGAGGCAATAGGCGAGATCGTGGTCACGGTGAACGAATAAAACCGCGCCGAACGTCTCTCGTCAGGCCGTGCTCTCTCCAATAATTCGCTTTCACCGAGGCAAACAGCGAGATCGTGGTCACGGTGAACGAATAAAACCGCGCCGAACGTCTCTCGTCAGGCCGTGCTCTCTCCAATAATTCGCTTTCACCGAGGCAATAGGCGAGATCGTGGTCACGGTGAACGAATAAAACCGCGCCGAACGTCTCTCGTCAGGCCGTGCTCTCTCCAATAATTCGCTTTCACCCGAGGCAATAGGCGAGATCGTGGTCACGGTGAACGAATAAAACGGCGCCAAACGTCTCTCGTCAGGCCGTGCTTACTCCAATAATTCGCTTTCACCGAGGCAATAGGCGAGATCGTGGTCACGGTGAACGAATAAAACGGCGCCAAACGTCTCTCGTCAGGCCGTGCTTACTCCAATAATTCGCTTTCACCGAGGCAATAGGCGAGATCGTGGTCACGGTGAACGAATAAAACCGCGCCGAACGTCTCTCGTCAGGCCGTGCTTACTCCAATAATTCGCTTTCACCGACGCAATAGGCGAGATCGTGGTCACGGTGAACGAATAAAACGGCGCCAAACGTCTCTCGTCAGGCCGTGCTCTCTCCAATAATTCGCTTTCACCGAGGCAATAGGCGAGATCGTGGTCACGGTGAACGAATAAAACGGCGCCGAACGTCTCTCGTCAGGCCGTGCTTACTCCAATAATTCGCTTTCACCGAGGCAATAGGCGAGATCGTGGTCACGGTGAACGAATAAAACGGCGCCAAACGTCTCTCGTCAGGCCGTGCTTACTCCAATAATTCGCTTTCACCGAGGCAATAGGCGAGATCGTGGTCACGGTGAACGAATAAAACGGCGCCAAACGTCTCTCGTCAGGCCGTGCTTACTCCAATAATTCGCTTTCACCGAGGCAATAGGCGAGATCGTGGTCACGGTGAACGAATAAAACCGCGCCGAACGTCTCTCGTCAGGCCGTGCTCTCTCCAATAATTCGCTTTCACCGAGGCAATAGGCGAGATCGTGGTCACGGTGAACGAATAAAACGGCGCCAAACGTCTCTCGTCAGGCCGTGCTCTCTCCAATAATTCGCTTTCACCGAGGCAATAGGCGAGATCGTGGTCACGGTGAACGAATAAAACGGCGCCAAACGTCTCTCGTCAGGCCGTGCTCTCTCCAATAATTCGCTTTCACCGAGGCAATAGGCGAGATCGTGGTCACGGTGAACGAATAAAACCAGGCCGAACGTCTCTCGTCAGGCCGTGCTCTCTCCAATAATTCGCTTTCACCGAGGCAATAGGCGAGATCGTGGTCACGGTGAACGAATAAAACCGCGCCGAACGTCTCTCGTCAGGCCGTGCTCTCTCCAATAATTCGCTTTCACCGAGGCAATAGGCGAGATCGTGGTCAGGGTGAACGAATAAAACCGCGCCAAACGTCTCTCGTCAGGCCGTGCTCTCTCCAATAATTCGCTTTCCACCGAGGCAATAGGCGAGATCGTGGTCACGGTGAACGAATAAACGGCGCCAAACGTCTCTCGTCAGGCCGTGCCTCTCTCCAATAATTCGCTTTCACCGAGGCAATAGGCGAGATCGTGGTCACGGTGAACGAATAAAACGGCGTCAAACGTCTCTCGTCAGGCCGTGCTCTCTCCAATAATTCGCTTTCACCGAGGCAATAGGCGAGATCGTGGTCACGGTGAACGAATAAAACGGCGCCAAACGTCTCTCGTCAGGCCGTGCTCTCTCCAATAATTCGCTTTCACCGAGGCAATAGGCGAGATCGTGGTCACGGTGAACGAATAAAACCGCGCAAAACGTCTCTCGTCAGGCCGTGCTCTCTCCAATATTTCGCTTTCACCGAGGCAATAGGCGAGATCGTGGTCACGGTGAACGAGTAAAACGGCGCCAAACGTCTCTCGTCAGGCCGTGCTCTCTCCAATAATTCGCTTTCACCGAGGCAATAGGCGAGATCGTGGTCACGGTGAACGAATAAAACGGCGCCAAACGTCTCTCGTCAGGCCGTGCTCTCTCCAATAATTCGCTTTCACCGAGGCAATAGGCGAGATCGTGGTCACGTTGAACGAATAAAACGGCGCCAAACGTCTCTCGTCAGGCCGTGCTCTCTGGAATAATTCGCTTTCACCGAGGCAATAGGCGAGATCGTGGTCACGGTGAACGAATAAAACCGCGCCGAACGTCTCTCGTCAGGCCGTGCTCTCTCCAATAATTCGCTTTCACCGAGGCAATAGGCGAGATCGTGGTCACGGTGAACGAATAAAACCACGCCAAACGTCTCTCGTCAGGCCGTGCTCCCTCCAATAATTCGCTTTCACCGAGGCAATAGGCGAGATCGTGGTCACGGTGAACGAATAAAACCACGCCAAACGTCTCTCGTCAGGCCGTGCTCTCTCCAATAATTCGCTTTCACCGAGGCAATAGGCGAGATCGTGGTCACGGTGAACGAATAAAACCACGCCAAACGTCTCTCGTCAGGCCGTGCTCCCTCCAATAATTCGCTTTCACCGAGGCAATAGGCGAGATCGTGGTCACGGTGAACGAATAAAACCACGCCAAACGTCTCTCGTCAGGCCGTGCTCTCTCCAATAATTCGCTTTCACCGAGGCAATAGGCGAGATCGTGGTCACGGTGAACGAATAAAACCGCGCCAAACGTCTCTCGTCAGGCCGTGCTCTCTCCAATAATTCGCTTTCACCGAGGCAATAGGCGAGATCGTGGTCACGGTGAACGAATAAAACCGCGCCAAAACGTCTCTCGTCAGGCCGTGCTCTCTCCAATAATTCGCTTTCACCGAGGCAATAGGCGAGATCGTGGTCACGGTGAACGAATAAAACCGCGCCAAACGTCTCTCGTCAGGCCGTGCTCTCTCCAATAATTCGCTTTCACCGAGGCAATAGGCGAGATCGTGGTCACGGTGAACGAATAAAACCACGCCAAACGTCTCTCGTCAGGCCGTGCTCTCTCCAATAATTCGCTTTCACCGAGGCAATAGGCGAGATCGTGGTCACGGTGAACGAATAAAACGGCGCCAAACGTCTCTCGTCAGGCCGTGCTCCCTCCAATAATTCGCTTTCACCGAGCAATAGGCGAGATCGTGGTCACGGTGAACGAATAAAACCACGCCAAACGTCTCTCGTCAGGCCGTGCTCCCTCCAATAATTCGCTTTCACCGAGGCAATAGGCGAGATCGTGGTCACGGTGAACGAATAAAACCACGCCAAACGTCTCTCGTCAGGCCGTGCTCCCTCCAATAATTCGCTTTCACCGAGGCAATAGGCGAGATCGTGGTCACGGTGAACGAATAAAACCACGCCAAACGTCTCTCGTCAGGCCGTGCTCTCTCCAATAATTCGCTTTCACCGAGGCAATAGGCGAGATCGTGGTCACGGTGAACGAATAAAACCGCGCCGAACGTCTCTCGTCAGGCCGTGCTCTCTCCATAATTCGCTTTCACCGAGGCAATAGGCGAGATCGTGGTCACGGTGAACGAATAAAACCACGCCAAACGTCTCTCGTCAGGCCGTGCTCTCTCCAATAATTCGCTTTCACCGAGGCAATAGCGAGATCGTGGTCACGGTGAACGAATAAAACCGCGCCAAACGTCTCTCGTCAGGCCGTGCTCTCTCCAATAATTCGCTTTCACCGAGGCAATAGGCGAGATCGTGGTCACGGTGAACGAATAAAACCGCGCCGAACGTCTCTCGTCAGGCCGTGCTTACTCCAATAATTCGCTTTCACCGAGGCAATAGGCGAGATCGTGGTCACGGTGAACGAATAAAACCACGCCAAACGTCTCTCGTCAGGCCGTGCTCTCTCCATAATTCGCTTTCACCGAGGCAATAGGCGAGATCGTGGTCACGGTGAACGAATAAAACGGCGCCAAACGTCTCTCGTCAGGCCGTGCTCTCTCCAATAATTCGCTTTCACCGAGGCAATAGGCGAGATCGTGGTCACGGTGAACGAATAAAACCGCGCCAAACGTCTCTCGGCAGGCCGTGCTCTCTCCAATAATTCGCTTTCACCGAGGCAATAGGCGAGATCGTGGTCACGGTGAACGAATAAAACCGTGCCAAACGTCTCTCGTCAGGCCGTGCTCTCTCCAATAATTCGCTTTCACCGAGGCAATAGGCGAGATCGTGGTCACGGTGAACGAATAAAACCGCGCCAAACGTCTCTCGTCAGGCCGTGTTCTCTCCAATAATTCGCTTTCACCGAGGCAATAGGCGAGATCGTGGTCACGGTGAACGAATAAAACGGCGCCAAACGTCTCTCGTCAGGCCGTGCTCTCTCCAATAATTCGCTTTCAACGAGGCAATAGGCGAGATCGTGGTCACGGTGAACGAATAAAACCGCGCCGAACGTCTCTCGTCAGGCCGTGCTCTCTCCAATAATTCGCTTTCACCGAGGCAATAGGCGAGATCGTGGTCACGGTGAACGAATAAAAACCGCGCCAAACGTCTCTCGTCAGGCCGTGCTCTCTCCAATAATTCGCTTTCACCGAGGTAATAGGCGAGATCGTGGTCACGGTGAACAAATAAAACCGCGCCGAACGTCTCTCGTCAGGCCGTGCTCTCTCCAATAATTCGCTTTCACCGAGGCAATAGCCGAGATCGTGGTCACGGTGAACGAATAAAACCGCGCCGAACGTCTCTCGTCAGGCCGTGCTCTCTCCAATAATTCGCTTTCACCGAGGCAATAGGCGAGATCGTGGTCACGGTGAACGAATAAAACGGCGCCAAACGTCTCTCGTCAGGCCGTGCTCTCTCCAATAATTCGCTTTCACCGAGGCAATAGCCGAGATCGTGGTCACGGTGAACGAATAAAACCGCGCCGAACGTCTCTCGTCAGGCCGTGCTCTCTCCAATAATTCGCTTTCACCGAGGCAATAGCCGAGATCGTGGTCACGGTGAACGAATAAAACGGCGCCAAACGTCTCTCGTCAGGCCGTGCTCGCTCCAATAATTCGCTTTCACCGAGGCAATAGCCGAGATCGTGGTCACGGTGAACGAATAAAACGGCGCCAAACGTCTCTCGTCAGGCCGTGCTCGCTCCAATAATTCGCTTTCACCGAGGCAATAGCCGAGATCGTGGTCACGGTGAACGAATAAAACCGCGCCGAACGTCTCTCGTCAGGCCGTGCTCTCTCCAATAATTCGCTTTCACCGAGGCAACAGCCGAGATCGTGGTCACGGTGAACGAATAAAACCGCGCCGAACGTCTCTCGTCAGGCCGTGCTCGCTCCAATAATTTGCTTTCACCGAGGCAATAGCCGAGATCGTGGTCACGGTGAACGAATAAATAGGCGCCAAACGTCTCTCGTCAGGCCGTGCTCGCTCCAATAATTCGCTTTCACCGAGGCAATAGCCGAGATCGTGGTCACGGTGAACGAATAAAACCGCGCCGAACGTCTCTCGTCAGGCCGTGCTCTCTCCAATAATTCGCTTTCATCAAGGCAATAGCCGAGATCGTGGTCACGGTGAACGAATAAAACGGCGCCGAACGTCTCTCGTCAGGCCGTGCTCTCTCCAATAATTCGCTTTCACCGAGGCAATAGCCGAGATCGTGGTCACGGTGAACGAATAAAACGGCGCCGAACGTCTCTCGTCAGGCCGTGCTCTCTCCAATAATTCGCTTTCACCGAGGCAATAGCCGAGATCGTGGTTACGGTGAACGAATAAAACGGCGCCGAACGTCTCTCGTCAGGCCGTGCTCTCTCCAATAATTCGCTTACACCGAGGCAATAGCCGAGATCGTGGTCACGGTGAACGAATAAAACCGCGCCGAACGTCTCTCGTCAGGCCGTGCTCTCTCCAATAATTCGCTTTCACCGAGGCAATAGCCGAGATCGTGGTCACGGTGAACGAATAAAACGGCGCCGAACGTCTCTCGTCAGGCCGTGCTCTCTCCAATAATTCGCTTTCACCGAGGCAATAGCCGAGATCGTGGTCAGGGTGAACGAATAAAACGGCGCCGAACGTCTCTCGTCAGGCCGTGCTCTCTCCAATAATTCGCTTTCACCGAGGCAATAGCCGAGATCGTGGTCACGGTGAACGAATAAAACCGCGCCGAACGTCTCTCGTCAGGCCGTGCTCGCTCCAATAATTCGCTTTCACCGAGGCAATAGCCGAGATCGTGGTCACGGTGAACGAATAAAACGGCGCCAAACGTCTCTCGTCAGGCCGTGCTCGCTCCAATAATTCGCTTTCACCGAGGCAATAGCCGAGATCGTGGTCACGGTGAACGAATAAAACCGCGCCGAACGTCTCTCGTCAGGCCGTGCTCTCTCCAATAATTCGCTTTCACCGAGGCAATAGCCGAGATCGTGGTCACGGTGAACGAATAAAACCGCGCCGAACGTCTCTCGTCAGGCCGTGCTCGCTCCAATAATTCGCTTTCACCGAGGCAATAGCCGAGATCGTGGTCACGGTGAACGAATAAAACGGCGCCAAACGTCTCTCGTCAGGCCGTGCTCGCTCCAATAATTCGCTTTCACCGAGGCAATAGCCGAGATCGTGGTCACGGTGAACGAATAAAAACCGCGCCGAACGTCTCTCGTCAGGCCGTGCTCTCTCCAATAATTCGCTTTCACCGAGGCAACAGCCGAGATCGTGGTCACGGTGAACGAATAAAACCGCGCCGAACGTCTCTCGTCAGGCCGTGCTCGCTCCAATAATTTGCTTTCACCGAGGCAATAGCCGAGATCGTGGTCACGGTGAACGAATAAATAGGCGCCAAACGTCTCTCGTCAGGCCGTGCTCGCTCCAATAATTCGCTTTCACCGAGGCAATAGCCGAGATCGTGGTCACGGTGAACGAATAAAACCGCGCCGAACGTATCTCGTCAGGCCGTGCTCTCTCCAATAATTCGCTTTCATCAAGGCAATAGCCGAGATCGTGGTCACGGTGAACGAATAAAACGGCGCCAAACGTCTCTCGTCAGGCCGTGCTCTCTCCAATAATTCGCTTTCACCGAGGCAATAGGCGAGATCGTGGTCACGGTGAACGAATAAAACGGCGCCAAACGTCTCTCGTCAGGCCGTGCTCTCTCCAATAATTCGCTTTCACCGAGGCAATAGCCGAGATCGTGGTCACGGTGAACGAATAAAACCGCGCCGAACGTCTCTCGTCAGGCCGTGCTCTCTCCAATAATTCGCTTTCACCTAGGCAATAGCCGAGATCGTGGTCACGGTGAACGAATAAAACGGCGCCAAACGTCTCTCGTCAGGCCGTGCTCTCTCCAATAATTCGCTTTCACCGAGGCAATAGGCGAGATCGTGGTCACGGTGAACGAATAAAACGGCGCCAAACGTCTCTCGTCAGGCCGTGCTCTCTCCAATAATTCGCTTTCACCGAGGCAATAGGCGAGATCGTGGTCACGGTGAACGAATAAAACCGCGCCAAACGTCTCTCGTCAGGCCGTGCTCTCTCCAATAATTCGCTTTCACCGAGGCAATAGGCGAGATCGTGGTCACGGTGAACGAATAAAACCGCGCCAAACGTCTCTCGTCAGGCCGTGCTCTCTCCAATAATTCGCTTTCACCGAGGCAATAGGCGAGATCGTGGTCACGGTGAACGAATAAAACCGCGCCAAACGTCTCTCGTCAGGCCGTGTTCTCTCCAATAATTCGCTTTCACCGAGGCAATAGGCGAGATCGTGGTCACGGTGAACGAATAAAACGGCGCCAAACGTCTCTCGTCAGGCCGTGCTCTCTCCAATAATTCGCTTTCAACGAGGCAATAGGCGAGATCGTGGTCACGGTGAACGAATAAAACCGCGCCGAACGTCTCTCGTCAGGCCGTGCTCTCTCCAATAATTCGCTTTCACCGAGGCAATAGGCGAGATCGTGGTCACGGTGAACGAATAAAACCGCGCCAAACGTCTCTCGTCAGGCCGTGCTCCCTCCAATAATTCGCTTTCACCGAGGTAATAGGCGAGATCGTGGTCACGGTGAACAAATAAAACCGCGCCGAACGTCTCTCGTCAGGCCGTGCTCTCTCCAATAATTCGCTTTCACCGAGGCAATAGCCGAGATCGTGGTCACGGTGAACGAATAAAACCGCGCCGAACGTCTCTCGTCAGGCCGTGCTCTCTCCAATAATTCGCTTTCACCGAGGCAATAGGCGAGATCGTGGTCACGGTGAACGAATAAAACGGCGCCAAACGTCTCTCGTCAGGCCGTGCTCTCTCCAATAATTCGCTTTCACCGAGGCAATAGCCGAGATCGTGGTCACGGTGAACGAATAAAACCGCGCCGAACGTCTCTCGTCAGGCCGTGCTCTCTCCAATAATTCGCTTTCACCGAGGCAATAGCCGAGATCGTGGTCACGGTGAACGAATAAAACGGCGCCAAACGTCTCTCGTCAGGCCGTGCTCTCTCCAATAATTCGCTTTCACCGAGGCAATAGCCGAGATCGTGGTCACGGTGAACGAATAAAACCGCGCCGAACGTCTCTCGTCAGGCCGTGCTCTCTCCAATAATTCGCTTTCACCGAGGCAATAGCCGAGATCGTGGTCACGGTGAACGAATAA
The DNA here is from genome assembly GCF_016920785.2 of Ixodes scapularis. Lineage (NCBI taxonomy): Eukaryota > Metazoa > Arthropoda > Arachnida > Ixodida > Ixodidae > Ixodes > Ixodes scapularis. The sequence continues at coordinate 57,801 of NW_024610202.1, forward strand.
AACCGCGCCGAACGTCTCTCGTCAGGCCGTGCTCTCTCCAATAATTCGCTTTCACCGAGGCAATAGCCGAGATCGTGGTCACGGTGAACGAATAAAACCGCGCCAAACGTCTCTCGTCAGGCCGTGCTCTCTCCAATAATTCGCTTTCACCGAGGCAATAGGCGAGATCGTGGTCACGGTGAACGAATAAAACCGCGCCAAACGTCTCTCGTCAGGCCGTGCTCTCTCCAATAATTCGCTTTCACCGAGGCAATAGGCGAGATCGTGGTCATGGTGAACGAATAAAACGGCGCCAAACGTCTCTCGTCAGGCCGTGCTCTCTCCAATAATTCGCTTTCACCGAGGCAATAGGCGAGATCGTGGTCACGGTGAACGAATAAAACGGCGCCAAACGTCTCTCGTCAGGCCGTGCTCTCTCCAATACTTCGCTTTCCACCGAGGCAATAGGCGAGATCGTGGTCACGGTGAACGAATAAAACCGCGCCAAACGTCTCTCGTCAGGCCGCGCTCTCTCCAATAATTCGCTTTCACCGAGGCAATAGGCGAGATCGTGGTCACGGTGAACGAATAAAACGGCGCCAAACGTCTCTCGTCAGGCCGTGCTCTCTCCAATAATTCGCTTTCACCGAGGCAATAGGCGAGATCGTGGTCACGGTGAACGAATAAAACCGCGCCGAACGTCTCTCGTCAGGCCGTGCTCTCTCCAATAATTCGCTTTCACCGAGGCAATAGGCGAGATCGTGGTCACGGTGAACGAATAAAACGGCGCCAAACGTCTCTCGTCAGGCCGTGCTCTCTCCAATAATTCGCTTTCACCGAGGCAATAGGCGAGATCGTGGTCACGGTGAACGAATAAAACCGCGCCAAACGTCTCTCGTCAGGCCGTGCTCTCTCCAATAATTCGCTTTCACCGAGGCAATAGGCGAGATCGTGGTCACGGTGAACGAATAAAACCGCGCCAAAGGTCTCTCGTCAGGCCGTGCTCTCTCCAATAATTCGCTTTCACCGAGGCAATAGGCGAGATCGTGGTCACGGTGAACGAATAAAACCGCGCCGAACGTCTCTCGTCAGGCCGTGCTCTCTCCAATAATTCGCTTTCACCGAGGCAATAGGCGAGATCGTGGTCACGGTGAACGAATAAAACCGCGCCGAACGTCTCTCGTCAGGCCGTGCTCTCTCCAATAATTCGCTTTCACCGAGGCAATAGGCGAGATCGTGGTCACGGTGAACGAATAAAACCGCGCCAAACGTCTCTCGTCAGGCCATGCTCTCTCCAATAATTCGCTTTCACCGAGGCAATAGGCGAGATCGTGGTCACGGTGAACGAATAAAACCGCGCCAAACGTCTCTCGTCAGGCCGTGCTCTCTCCAATAATTCGCTTTCACCGAGGCAATAGGCGAGATCGTGGTCACGGTGAACGAATAAAACGGCGCCAAACGTCTCTCGTCAGGCCGTGCTCTCTCCAATAATTCGCTTTCACCGAGGCAATAGGCGAGATCGTGGACACGGTGAACGAATAACACGGCGCCAAACGTCTCTCGTCAGGCCGTGCTCTCTCCAATAATTCGCTTTCACCGAGGCAATAGCCGAGATCGTGGTCACGGTGAACGAATAAAACCGCGCCGAACGTCTCTCGTCAGGCCGTGCTCTCTCCAATAATTCGCTTTCACCGAGGCAATAGCCGAGATCGTGGTCACGGTGAACGAATAAAACGGCGCCAAACGTCTCTCGTCAGGCCGTGCTCTCTCCAATAATTCGCTTTCACCGAGGCAATAGCCGAGATCGTGGTCACGGTGAACGAATAAAACCGCGCCGAACGTCTCTCGTCAGGGCCGTGCTCTCTCCAATAATTCGCTTTCACCGAGGCAATAGCCGAGATCGTGGTCACGGTGAACGAATAAAACCGCGCCGAACGTCTCTCGTCAGGCCGTGCTCTCTCCAATAATTCGCTTTCACCGAGGCAATAGCCGAGATCGTGGTCACGGTGAACGAATAAAACCGCGCCAAACGTCTCTCGTCAGGCCGTGCTCTCTCCAATAATTCGCTTTCACCGAGGCAATAGGCGAGATCGTGGTCACGGTGAACGAATAAAACCGCGCCAAACGTCTCTCGTCAGGCCGTGCTCTCTCCAATAATTCGTTTTCACCGAGGCAATAGGCGAGATCGTGGTCACGGTGAACGAATAAAACGGCGCCAAACGTCTCTCGTCAGGCCGTGCTCTCTCCAATAATTCGCTTTCACCGAGGCAATAGGCGAGATCGTGGTCACGGTGAACGAATAAAACGGCGTCAAACGTCTCTCGTCAGGCCGTGCTCTCTCCAATAATTCGCTTTCACCGAGGCAATAGGCGAGATCGTGGTCACGGTGAACGAATAAAACCGCGCCAAACGTCTCTCGTCAGGCCGTGCTATCTCCAATAATTCGCTTTCACCGAGGCAATAGGCGAGATCGTGGTCACGGTGAACGAATAAAACGGCGCCAAACGTCTCTCGTCAGGCCGTGCTCTCTCCAATAATTCGCTTTCACCGAGGCAATAGGCGAGATCATGGTCACGGTGAACGAATAAAACCGCGCCGAACCTCTCTCGTCAGGCCGTGCTCTCTCCAATAATTCGCTTTCACCGAGGCAATAGGCGAGATCGTGGTCACGGTGAACGAATAAAACGGCGCCAAACGTCTCTCGTTAGGCCGTGCTCTCTCCAATAATTCGCTTTCACCGAGGCAATACGCGAGATCGTGGTCACGGTGAACGAATAAAACGGCGCCAAACGTCTCTTGTCAGGCCGTGCTCTCTCCAATAATTCGCTTTCACCGAGGCAATAGGCGAGATCGTGGTCACGGTGAACGAATAAAACCGCGCCAAACGTCTCTCGTCAGGCCGTGCTCTCTCCAATATTTCGCTTTCACCGAGGCAATAGGCGAGATCGTGGTCACGGTGAACGAATAAAACCGCGCCAAACGTCTCTCGTCAGGCCGTGCTCTCTCCAATAATTCGCTTTCACCGAGGCAATAGGCGAGATCGTGGTCACGGTGAACGAATAAAACGGCGCCAAACGTCTCTCGTCAGGCCGTGCTCTCTCCAATAATTCGCTTTCACCGAGGCAATAGGCGAGATCGAGGTCACGGTGAACGAATAAAACCGCGCCGAACGTCTCTCGTCAGGCCGTGCTCTCTCCAATAATTCGCTTTCACCGAGGCAATAGGCGAGATCGTGGTCATGGTGAACGAATAAAACCGCGCCAAACGTCTCTCGTCAGGCCGTGCTCTCTCCAATAATTCGCTTTCACCGAGGCAATAGGCGAGATCGTGGTCACGGTGAACGAATAAAACCGCGCCAAACGTCTCTCGTCAGGCCGTGCTCTCTCCAATAATTCGCTTTCACCGAGGCAATAGGCGAGATCGTGGTCATGGTGAACGAATAAAACGGCGCCAAACGTCTCTCGTCAGGCCGTGCTCTCTCCAATAATTCGCTTTCACCGAGGCAATAGGCGAGATCGTGGTCACGGTGAACGAATAAAACGGCGCCAAACGTCTCTCGTCAGGCCGTGCTCTCTCCAATAATTCGCTTTCACCGAAACAATAGGCGAGATCGTGGTCACGGTGAACGAATAAAACGGCGCCAAACGTCTCTCGTCAGGCCGTGCTCTCTCCAATAATTCGCTTTCACCGAGGCAATAGGCGAGATCGTGGTCACGGTGAACGAATAAAACCGCGCCAAACGTCTCTCGTCAGGCCGTGCTATCTCCAATAATTCGCTTTCACCGAGGCAATAGGCGAGATCGTGGTCACGGTGAACGAATAAAACGGCGCCAAACGTCTCTCGTCAGGCCGTGCTCTCTCCAATAATTCGCTTTCACTGAGGCAATAGGCGAGATCATGGTCACGGTGAACGAATAAAACCGCGCCGAACCTCTCTCGTCAGGCCGTGCTCTCTCCAATAATTCGCTTTCACCGAGGCAATAGGCGAGATCGTGGTCACGGTGAACGAATAAAACGGCGCCAAACGTCTCTCGTCAGGCCGTGCTCTCTCCAATAATTCGCTTTCACCGAGGCAATACGCGAGATCGTGGTCACGGTGAACGAATAAAACGGCGCCAAACGTCTCTCGTCAGGCCGTGCTCTCTCCAATAATTCGCTTTCACCGAGGCAATAGGCGAGATCGTGGTCACGGTGAACGAATAAAACCGCGCCAAACGTCTCTCGTCAGGCCGTGCTCTCTCCAATAATTCGCTTTCATCGAGGCAATAGGCGAGATCGTGGTCACGGTGAACGAATAAAACCGCGCCAAACGTCTCTCGTCAGGCCGTGCTCTCTCCAATAATTCGCTTTCACCGAGGCAATAGGCGAGATCGTGGTCACGGTGAACGAATAAAACGGCGCCAAACGTCTCTCGTCAGGCCGTGCTCTCTCCAATAATTCGCTTTCACCGAGGCAATAGGCGAGATCGAGGTCACGGTGAACGAATAAAACCGCGCCGAACGTCTCTCGTCAGGCCGTGCTCTCTCCAATAATTCGCTTTCACCGAGGCAATAGGCGAGATCGTGGTCACGGTGAACGAATAAAACCGCGCCAAACGTCTCTCGTCAGGCCGTGCTCTCTCCAATAATTCGCTTTCACCGAGGCAATAGGCGAGATCGTGGTCACGGTGAACGAATAAAACCGCGCCAAACGTCTCTCGTCAGGCCGTGCTCTCTCCAATAATTCGCTTTCACCGAGGCAATAGGCGAGATCGTGGTCATGGTGAACGAATAAAACGGCGCCAAACGTCTCTCGTCAGGCCGTGCTCTCTCCAATAATTCGCTTTCACCGAGGCAATAGGCAAGATCGTGGTCACGGTGAACGAATAAAACGGCGCCAAACGTCTCTCGTCAGGCCGTGCTCTCTCCAATAATTCGCTTTCACCGAGGCAATAGCCGAGATCGGGGTCACGGTGAACGAATAAAACCGCGCAGAACGTCTCTCGTCAGGCCGTGCTCTCTCCAATAATTCGCTTTCACCGAGGCAATAGCCGAGATCGTGGTCACGGTGAACGAATAAAACGGCGCCAAACGTCTCTCGTCAGGCCGTGCTCTCTCCAATAATTCGCTTTCACCGAGGCAATAGCCGAGATCGTGGTCACGGCGAACGAATAAAACCGCGCCGAACGTCTCTCGTCAGGCCGTGCTCTCTCCAATAATTCGCTTTCACCGAGGCAATAGCCGAGATCGTGGTCACGGTGAACGAATAAAACCGCGCCGAACGTCTCTCGTCAGGCCGTGCTCTCTCCAATAATTCGCTTTCACCGAGGCAATAGCCGAGATCGTGGTCACGGTGAACGAATAAAACCGCGCCAAACGTCTCTCGTCAGGCCGTGCTCTCTCCAATAAGTCGCTTTCACCGAGGCAATAGGCGAGATCGTGGTCACGGTGAACGAATAAAACCGCGCCAAACGTCTCTCGTCAGGCCGTGCTCTCTCCAATAATTCGCTTTCACCGAGGCAATAGGCGAGATCGTGGTCACGGTGAACGAATAAAACGGCGCCAAACGTCTCTCGTCAGGCCGTCCTCTCTACAATAATTCGCTTTCACCGAGGCAATAGGCGAGATCGTGGCCACGGTGAACGAATAAAACGGCGCCAAACGTCTCTCGTCAGGCCGTGCTCTCTCCAATAATTCGCTTTCACCGAGGCAATAGGCGAGATCGTGGTCACGGTGAACGAATAAAACCGCGCCAAACGTCTCTCGTCAGGCCGTGCTCTCTCCAATAATTCGCTTTCACCGAGGCAATAGGCGAGATCGTGGTCACGGTGAACGAATAAAACGGCGCCAAACGTCTCTCGTCAGGCCGTGCTCTCTCCAATAATTCGCTTTCACCGAGGCAATAGGCGAGATCGTGGTCACGGTGAACGAATAAAACCGCGCCGAACGTCTCTCGTCAGGCCGTGCTCTCTACAATAATTCGCTTTCACCCAGGCAATAGGCGAGATCGTGGTCACGGTGAACGAATAAAACGGCGCCAAACGTCTTTCGTCAGGCCGTGCTCTCTCCAATAATTCGCTTTCACCGAGGCAATAGGCGAGATCGTGGTCACGGTGAACGAATAAAACCGCGCCAAACGTCTCTCGTCAGGCCGTGCTCTCTCCAATAATTCGCTTTCACCGAGGCAATAGTCGAGATCGTGGTCACGGTGAACGAATAAAACCGCGCCAAAGGTCTCTCGTCAGGCCGTGCTCTCTCCAATAATTCGCTTTCACCGAGGCAATAGGCGAGATCGTGGTCACGGTGAACGAATAAAACCGCGCCGAACGTCTCTCGTCAGGCCGTGCTCTCTCCAATAATTCGCTTTCACCGAGGCAATAGGCGAGATCGTGGTCACGGTGAACGAATAAAACGGCGCCAAACGTCTCTCGTCAGGCCGTGCTCTCTCCAATAATTCGCTTTCACCGAGGCAATAGGCGAGATCGTGGTCACGGTGAACGAATAAAACCGCGCCAAACGTCTCTCGTCAGGCCGTGCTCTCTCCAATAATTCGCTTTCACCGAGGCAATAGGCGAGATCGTGGACACGGTGAACGAATAAAACGGCGCCAAACGTCTCTCGTCAGGCCGTGCTCTCTCCAATAATTCGCTTTCACCGAGGCAATAGCCGAGATCGTGGTCACGGTGAACGAATAAAACCGCGCCAAACGTCTCTCGTCAGGCCGTGCTCTCTCCAATAATTCGCTTTCACCGAGGCAATAGCCGAGATTGTGGTCACGGTGAACGAATAAAACCGCGCCAAACGTCTCTCGTCAGGCCGTGCTCTCTCCAATAATTCGCTTTCACCGAAGCAATAGGCGAGATCGTGGTCACGGTGAACGAATAAAACCGCGCCAAACGTCTCTCGTCAGGCCGTGCTCTCTCCAATAATTCGCTTTCACCGAGGCAATAGGCGAGATCGTGGTCACGGTGAACGAATAAAACGGCGCCAAACGTCTCTCGTCAGGCCGTGCTCTCTCCAATATTTCGCTTTCACCGAGGCAATAGGCGAGATCGAGGTCACGGTGAACGAATAAAACCGCGCCGAACGTCTCTCGTCAGGCCGTGCTCTCTCCAATAATTCGCTTTCACCGAGGCAATAGGCGAGATCGTGGTCACGGTGAACGAATAAAACCGCGCCAAACGTCTCTCGTCAGGCCGTGCTCTCTCCAATAATTCGCTTTCACCGAGGCAATAGGCGAGATCGTGGTCACGGTGAACGAATAAAACCGCGCCAAACGTCTCTCGTCAGGCCGTGCTCTCTCCAATAATTCGCTTTCACCGAGGCAATAGGCGAGATCGTGGTCACGGTGAACGAATAAAACGGCGCCAAACGTCTCTCGTCAGGCCGTGCTCTCTCCAATAATTCGCTTTCACCGAGGCAATAGGCGAGATCGTGGTCACGGTGAACGAATAAAACGGCGCCAAACGTCTCTCGTCAGGCCGTGCTCTCTCCAATAATTCGCTTTCACCGAGGCAATAGCCGAGATCGTGGTCACGGTGAACGAATAAAACCGCGCCGAACGTCTCTCGTCAGGCCGTGCTCTCTCCAATAATTCGCTTTCACCTAGGCAATAGCCGAGATCGTGGTCACGGTGAACGAATAAAACGGCGCCAAACGTCTCTCGTCAGGCCGTGCTCTCTCCAATAATTCGCTTTCACCGAGGCAATAGGCGAGATCGTGGTCACGGTGAACGAATAAAACGGCGCCAAACGTCTCTCGTCAGGCCGTGCTCTCTCCAATAATTCGCTTTCACCGAGGCAATAGGCGAGATCGTGGTCACGGTGAACGAATAAAACCGCGCCAAACGTCTCTCGTCAGGCCGTGCTCTCTCCAATAATTCGCTTTCACCGAGGCAATAGGCGAGATCGTGGTCACGGTGAACGAATAAAACCGCGCCAAACGTCTCTCGTCAGGCCGTGCTCTCTCCAATAATTCGCTTTCACCGAGGCAATAGGCGAGATCGTGGTCACGGTGAACGAATAAAACCGCGCCAAACGTCTCTCGTCAGGCCGTGCTCTCTCCAATAATTCGCTTTCACCGAGGCAATAGGCGAGATCGTGGTCACGGTGAACGAATAAAACGGCGCCAAACGTCTCTCGTCAGGCCGTGCTCTCTCCAATAATTCGCTTTCAACGAGGCAATAGGCGAGATCGTGGTCACGGTGAACGAATAAAACCGCGCCGAACGTCTCTCGTCAGGCCATGCTCTCTCCAATAATTCGCTTTCACCGAGGCAATAGGCGAGATCGTGGTCACGGTGAACGAATAAAACCGCGCCAAACGTCTCTCGTCAGGCCGTGCTCTCTCCAATAATTCGCTTTCACCGAGGTAATAGGCGAGATCGTGGTCACGGTGAACAAATAAAACCGCGCCGAACGTCTCTCGTCAGGCCGTGCTCTCTCCAATAATTCGCTTTCACCGAGGCAATAGCCGAGATCGTGGTCACGGTGAACGAATAAAACCGCGCCGAACGTCTCTCGTCAGGCCGTGCTCTCTCCAATAATTCGCTTTCACCGAGGCAATAGGCGAGATCGTGGTCACGGTGAACGAATAAAACGGCGCCAAACGTCTCTCGTCAGGCCGTGCTCTCTCCAATAATTCGCTTTCACCGAGGCAATAGCCGAGATCGTGGTCACGGTGAACGAATAAAACCGCGCCGAACGTCTCTCGTCAGGCCGTGCTCTCTCCAATAATTCGCTTTCACCGAGGCAATAGCCGAGATCGTGGTCACGGTGAACGAATAAAACGGCGCCAAACGTCTCTCGTCAGGCCGTGCTCTCTCCAATAATTCGCTTTCACCGAGGCAATAGCCGAGATCGTGGTCACGGTGAACGAAATAAAACCGCGCCGAACGTCTCTCGTCAGGCCGTGCTCTCTCCAATAATTCGCTTTCACCGAGGCAATAGCCGAGATCGTGGTCACGGTGAACGAATAAAACCGCGCCGAACGTCTCTCGTCAGGCCGTGCTCTCTTCAATAATTCGCTTTCACCGAGGCAATAGCCGAGATCGTGGTCACGGTGAACGAATAAAACCGCGCCAAACGTCTCTCGTCAGGCCGTGCTCTCTCCAATAATTCGCTTTCACCGAGGCAATAGGCGAGATCGTGGTCACGGTGAACGAATAAAACCGCGCCAAACGTCTCTCGTCAGGCCGTGCTCTCTCCAATAATTCGCTTTCACCGAGGCAATAGGCGAGATCGTGGTCATGGTGAACGAATAAAACGGCGCCAAACGTCTCTCGTCAGGCCGTGCTCTCTCCAATAATTCGCTTTCACACCGAGGCAATAGGCGAGATCGTGGTCACGGTGAACGAATAAAACGGCGCCAAACGTCTCTCGTCAGGCCGTGCTCTCTCCAATACTTCGCTTTCACCGAGGCAATAGGCGAGATCGTGGTCACGGTGAACGAATAAAACCGCGCCAAACGTCTCTCGTCAGGCCGCGCTCTCTCCAATAATTCGCTTTCACCGAGGCAATAGGCGAGATCGTGGTCACGGTGAACGAATAAAACGGCGCCAAACGTCTCTCGTCAGGCCGTGCTCTCTCCAATAATTCGCTTTCACCGAGGCAATAGGCGAGATCGTGGTCACGGTGAACGAATAAAACCGCGCCGAACGTCTCTCGTCAGGCCGTGCTCTCTCCAATAATTCGCTTTCACCGAGGCAATAGGCGAGATCGTGGTCACGGTGAACGAATAAAACCGCGCCAAACGTCTCTCGTCAGGCCGTGCTCTCTCCAATAATTCGCTTTCACCGAGGCAATAGGCGAGATCGTGGTCACGGTGAACGAATAAAACGGCGCCAAACGTCTCTCGTCAGGCCGTGCTCTCTCCAATAATTCGCTTTCAACGAGGCAATAGGCGAGATCGTGGTCACGGTGAACGAATAAAACCGCGCCGAACGTCTCTCGTCAGGCCGTGCTCTCTCCAATAATTCGCTTTCACCGAGGCAATAGGCGAGATCGTGGTCACGGTGAACGAATAAAACCGCGCCAAACGTCTCTCGTCAGGCCGTGCTCTCTCCAATAATTCGCTTTCACCGAGGTAATAGGCGAGATCGTGGTCACGGTGAACGAATAAAACCGCGCCGAACGTCTCTCGTCAGGCCGTGCTCTCTCCAATAATTCGCTTTCACCGAGGCAATAGGCGAGATCGTGGTCACGGTGAACGAATAAAACCGCGCCAAACGTCTCTCGTCAGGCCGTGCTCTCTCCAATAATTCGCTTTCCACCGAGGCAATAGGCGAGATCGTGGTCACGGTGAACGAATAAAACGGCGCCAAACGTCTCTCGTCAGGCCGTGCTCTCTCCAATAATTCGCTTTCACCGAGGCAATAGGCGAGATCGTGGTCACGGTGAACGAATAAAACCGCGCCAAACGTCTCTCGTCAGGCCGTGCTCTCTCCAATAATTCGCATTCACCGAGGCAATAGGCGAGATCGTGGTCACGGTGAACGAATAAAACCGCGCCAAACGTCTCTCGTCGGGCCGTGCTCTCTCCAATAATTCGCTTTCACCGAGGCAATAGGCGAGATCGTGGTCACGGTGAACGAATAAAACCGCGCCAAACGTCTCTCGTCAGGCCGTGCTCTCTCCAATAATTCGCTTTCACCGAGGCAATAGGCGAGATCGTGGTCACGGTGAACGAATAAAACGGCGCCAAACGTCTCTCGTCAGGCCGTGCTCTCTCCAATAATTCGCTTTCACCGAGGCAATAGGCGAGATCGTGGTCACGGTGAACGAATAAAACCGCGCCGAACGTCTCTCGTCAGGCCGTGCTCTCTCCAATAATTCGCTTTCACCGAGGCAATAGGCGAGATCGTGGTCACGGTGAACGAATAAAACCGCGCCAAACGTCTCTCGTCAGGCCGTGCTCTCTCCAATAATTCGCTTTCACCGAGGCAATAGGCGAGATCGTGGTCACGGTGAACGAATAAAACGGCGCCAAACGTCTCTCGTCAGGCCGTGCTCTCTCCAATAATTCGCTTTCACCGAGGCAATAGGCGAGATCGTGGTCACGGTGAACGAATAAAACCGCGCCAAACGTCTCTCGTCAGGCCGTGCTCTCTCCAATAATTCGCTTTCACCGAGGCAATAGGCGAGATCGTGGTCACGGTGAACGAATAAAACGGCGATAAACGTCTCTCGTCAGGCCGTGCTCTCTCCAATAATTCGCTTTCCACCGAGGCAATAGGCGAGATCGTGGTCACGGTGAACGAATAAAACCGCGCCAAACGTCTCTCGTCAGGCCGTGCTCTCTCCAATAATTCGCTTTCACCGAGGCAATAGGCGAGATCGTGGTCACGGTGAACGAATAAAACCGCGCCAAACGTCTCTCGTCAGGCCGTGCTCTCTCCAATAATTCGCTTTCACCGAGGCAATAGGCGAGATCGTGGTCCCGGTGAACGAATAAAACCGCGCCAAACGTCTCTCGTCAGGCCGTGCTCTCTCCAATAATTCGCTTTCACCAGGCAATAGGCGAGATCGTGGTCACGGTGAACGAATAAAACGGCGCCAAACGTCTCTCGTCAGGCCGTGCTCTCTCCAATAATTCGCTTTCACCGAGGCAATAGGCGAGATCGTGGTCACGGTGAACGAATAAAACCGCGCCGAACGTCTCTCGTCAGGCCGTGCTTACTCCAATAATTCGCTTTCACCGAGGCAATAGGCGAGATCGTGGTCACGGTGAACGAATAAAACGGCGCCAAACGTCTCTCGTCAGGCCGTGCTCTCTCCAATAATTCGCTTTCACCGAGGCAATAGGCGAGATCGTGGTCACGGTGAACGAATAAAACCGCGCCGAACGTCTCTCGTCAGGCCTTGCTCTCTCCAATAATTCGCTTTCACCGAGGCAATGGGCGAGATCGTGGTCATGGTGAACGAATAAAACGGCGCCAAACGTCTCTCGTCAGGCCGTGCTCTCTCCAATAATTCGCTTTCACCGAGGCAATAGGCGAGATCGTGGTCACGGTGAACGAATAAAACCGCGCCGAACGTCTCTCGTCAGGCCGTGCTCTCTCCAATAATTCGCTTTCACCGAGGCAATAGGCGAGATCGTGGTCACGTTGAACGAATAAAACCGCGCCAAACGTCTCTCGTCAGGGTGTGCTCTCTCCAATAATTCGCTTTCACCGAGGCAATAGGCGAGATCGTGGTCACGGTGAACGAATAAAACCGCGCCAAACGTCTCTCGTCAGGCCGTGCTCTCTCCAATAATTCGCTTTCACCGAGGCAATAGGCGAGATCGTGGTCACGGTGAACGAATAAAACCGCGCCGAACGTCTCTCGTCAGGCCGTGCTCTCTCCAATAATTCGCTTTCACCGAGGCAATAGGCGAGATCGTGGTCACGGTGAACGAATAAAACCGCGCCGAACGTCTCTCGTCAGGCCGCGCTCTCTCCAATAATTCGCTTTCACCGAGGCAATAGGCGAGATCGTGGTCACGGTGAACGAATAAAACCGCGCCGAACGTCTCTCGTCAGGCCGTGCTCTCTCCAATAATTCGCTTTCACCGAGGCAATAGGCGAGATCGTGGTCACGGTGAACGAATAAAACCGCGCCGAACGTCTCTCGTCAGGCCGTGCTCTCTCCAATAATTCGCTTTCACCGAGGCAATAGGCGAGATCGTGGTCACGGTGAACGAATAAAACCGCGCCAAACGTCTCTCGTCAGGCCGTGCTCTCTCCAATAATTCGCTTTCACCGAGGCAATAGGCGAGATTGTGGTCACGGTGAACGAATAAAATCGCGCCAAACGTCTCTCGTCAGGCCGTGCTCTCTCCAATAATTCGCTTTCACCGAGGCAATAGGCGAGATCGTGGTCACGGTGAACGAATAAAACCGCGCCGAACGTCTCTCGTCAGGCCGTGCTCTCTCCAATAATTCGCTTTCACCGAGGCAATAGGCGAGATCGTGGTCACGGTGAACGAATAAAACGGCGCCAAACGTCTCTCGTCAGGCCGTGCTCTCTCCAATAATTCGCTTTCACCGAGGCAATAGGCGAGATCGTGGTCACGGTGAACGAATAAAACCGCGCCGAACGTCTCTCGTCAGGCCGTGCTCTCTCCAATAATTCGCTTTCACCGAGGCAATAGGCGAGATCGTGGTCACGGTGAACGAATAAAAACCGCGCCAAACGTCTCTCGTCAGGCCGTGCTCTCTCGAATAATTCGCTTTCACCGAGGCAATAGGCGAGATCGTGGTCACGGTGAACGAATAAAAACCGCGCCAAACGTCTCTCGTCAGGCCGTGCTCTCTCCAATAATTCGCTTTCACCGAGGCAATAGGCGAGATCGTGGTCACGGTGAACGAATAAAACCGCGCCGAACGTCTCTCGTCAGGCCGTGCTCTCTCCAATAATTCGCTTTCACCGAGGCAATAGGCGAGAACGTGGTCACGGTGAACGAATAAAACCGCGCCGAACGTCTCTCGTCAGGCCGTGCTCTCTCCAATAATTCGCTTTCACCGAGGCAATAGGCGAGATCGTGGTCACGGTGAACGAATAAAACCGCGCCGAACGTCTCTCGTCAGGCCGTGCTCTCTCCAATAATTCGCTTTCACCGAGGCAATAGGCGAGATCGTGGTCACGGTGAACGAATAAAACCGCGCCAAACGTCTCTCGTCAGGCCGTGCTCTCTCCAATAATTCGCTTTCACCGAGGCAATAGGCGAGATCGTGGTCACGGTGAACGAATAAAACGGCGCCAAACGTCTCTCGTCAGGCCGTGCTCTCTCCAATAATTCGCTTTCACCGAGGCAATAGGCGAGATCGTGGTCACGGTGAACGAATAAAACCGCGCCGAACGTCTCTCGTCAGGCCGTGCTTACTCCAATAATTCGCTTTCACCGAGGCAATAGTCGAGATCGTGGTCACGGTGAACGAATAAAACCGCGCCGAACGTCTCTCGGCAGGCCGTGCTTACTCCAATAATTCGCTTTCACCGAGGCAATAGGCGAGATCGTGGTCACGGTGAACGAATAAAACGGCGCCAAACGTCTCTCGTCAGGCCGTGCTCTCTCCAATAATTCGCTTTCACCGAGGCAATAGGCGAGATCGTGGTCACGGTGAACGAATAAAACGGCGCCAAACGTCTCTCGTCAGGCCGTGCTCTCTCCAATAATTCGCTTTCACCGAGGCAATAGGCGAGATCGTGGTCACGGTGAACGAATAAAACCGCGCCGAACGTCTCTCGTCAGGCCGTGCTTACTCCAATAATTCGCTTTCACCGAGGCAATAGGCGAGATCGTGGTCACGGTGAACGAATAAAACCGCGCCGAACGTCTCTCGTCAGGCCGTGCTCTCTCCAATAATTCGCTTTCACCGATGCAATAGGCGAGATCGTGGTCACGGTGAACGAATAAAACCGCGCCAAACGTCTCTCGTCAGGCCGTGCTCTCTCCAATAATTCGCTTTCACCGAGGCAATAGGCGAGATCGTGGTCACGGTGAACGAATAAAACGGCGCCAAACGTCTCTCGTCAGGCCGTGCTCTCTCCAATAATTCGCTTTCACCGAGGCAATAGGCGAGATCGTGGTCACGGTGAACGAATAAAACCGCGCCGAACGTCTCTCGTCAGGCCGTGCTTACTCCAATAATTCGCTTTCACCGAGGCAATAGGCGAGATCGTGGTCACGGTGAACGAATAAAACGGCGCCAAACGTCTCTCGTCAGGCCGTGCTCTCTCCAATAATTCGCTTTCACCGAGGCAATAGGCGAGATCGTGGTCACGGTGAACGAATAAAACCGCGCCGAACGTCTCTCGTCAGGCCGTGCTCTCTCCAATAATTCGCTTTCACCGAGGCAATAGGCGAGATCGTGGTCACGGTGAACGAATAAAACGGCGCCAAACGTCTCTCGTCAGGCCGTGCTCTCTCCAATAATTCGCTTTCACCGAGGCAATAGGCGAGATCGTGGTCACGGTGAACGAATAAAAACGGCGCCGAACGTCTCTCGTCAGGCCGTGCTCTCTCCAATAATTCGCTTTCACCGAGGCAATAGGCGAGATCGTGGTCACGGTGAACAAATAAAACCGCGCCAAACGTCTCTCCTCAGGCCGTGCTCTCTCCAATAATTCGCTTTCACCGAGGCAATAGGCGAGATCGTGGTCACGGTGAACGAATAAAACCGCGCCAAACGTCTCTCGTCAGGCCGTGCTCTCTCCAATAATTCGCTTTCACCGAGGCAATAGGCGAGATCGTGGTCACGGTGAACGAATAAAACCGCGCCGAACGTCTCTCGTCAGGCCGTGCTCTCTCCAATAATTCGCTTTCACCGAGGCAATAGGCGAGATCGTGGTCACGGTGAACGAATAAAACCGCGCCGAACGTCTCTCGTCAGGCCGTGCTCTCTCCAATAATTCGCTTTCACCGAGGCAATAGGCGAGATCGTGGTCACGGTGAACGAATAAAACCCCGCCGAACGTCTCTCGTCAGGCCGTGCTCTCTCCAATAATTCGCTTTCACCGAGGCAATAGGCGAGATCGTGGTCACGGTGAACGAATAAAACCGCGCCAAACGTCTCTCGTCAGGCCGTGCTCTCTCCAATAATTCGCTTTCACCGAGGCAATAGGCGAGATCGAGGTCACGGTGAACGAATAAAACGGCGCCAAACGTCTCTCGTCAGGCCGTGCTCTCTCCAATAATTCGCTTTCACCGAGGCAATAGGCGAGATCGTGGTCACGGTGAACGAATAAAACCGCACCGAACGTCTCTCGTCAGGCCGTGCTCTCTCCAATAATTCGCTTTCACCGAGGCAATAGGCGAGATCGTGGTCACGGTGAACGAATAAAACGGCGCCAAACGTCTCTCGCCAGGCCGTGCTCTCTCCAATAATTCGCTTTCACCGAGGCAATAGGCGAGATCGTGGTCACGGTGAACGAATAAAACCGCGCCGAACGTCTCTCGTGCCGTGCTCTCTCCAATAATTCGCTTTCACCGAGGCAATAGCCGAGATCGTGGTCACGGTGAACGAATGAAACCGCGCCGAACGTCTCTCGTCAGGCCGTGCTCTCTCCAATAATTCGCTTTCACCGAGGCAATAGCCGAGATCGTGGTCACGGTGAACGAATAAAACCGCGCCAAACGTCTCTCGTCAGGCAGTGCTCTCTCCAATAATTCGCTTTCACCGAGGCAATAGCCGAGATCGTGGTCACGGTGAACGAATAAAACCGCGCTGAACGTCTCTCGTCAGGCCGTGCTCTCTCCAATAATTCGCTTTCACCGAGGCAATAGCCGAGATCGTGGTCACGGTGAACGAATAAAACCGCGCCAAACGTCTCTCGTCAGACCGTGCTCTCTCCAATAATTCGCTTTCACCGAGGCAATAGCCGAGATCGTGGTCACGGTGAACGAATAAAACCGCGCCGAACGTCTCTCGTCAGGCCGTGCTCTCTCCAATAATTCGCTTTCACCGAGGCAATAGCCGAGATCGTGGTCACGGTGAACGAATAAAACCGCGCCAAACGTCTCTCGTCAGGCCGTGCTCTCTCCAATAATTCGCTTTCACCGAGGCAATAGCCGAGATCGTGGTCACGGTGAACGAATAAAACCGCGTCAAACGTCTCTCGTCAGGCCGTGCTCTCTCCAATAATTCGCTTTCACCGAGGCAATAGCCGAGATCGTGGTCACGGTGAACGAATAAAACCGCGCCGAACGTCTCTCATCAGGCCGTGCTCTCTCCAATAATTCGCTTTCACCGAGGCAATAGCCGAGATCGTGGTCACGGTGAACGAATAAAACCGCGCCAAACGTCTCTCGTCAGGCCGTGCTCTCTCCAATAATTCGCTTTCACCGAGGCAATAGCCGAGATCGTGGTCACGGTGAACGAATAAAACCGCGCCAAACGTCTCTCGTCAGGCCGTGCTCTCTCCAATAATTCGCTTTCACCGAGGCAATAGCCGAGATCGTGGTCACGGTGAACGAATAAAACCGCGCCGAACGTCTCTCGTCAGGCCGTGCTCTCTCCAATAATTCGCTTTCACCGAGGCAATAGCCAGGATCGTGGTCACGGTGAACGAATAAAACCGCGCCAAACGTCTCTCGTCAGGCCGTGCTCTCTCCAATAATTCGCTTTCACCGAGGCAATAGCCGACATCGTGGTCACGGTGAACGAATAAAACCGCGCAAAACGTCTCTCGTCAGGCCGTGCTCTCTCCAATAATTCGCTTTCACCGAGGCAATAGCCGAGATCGTGGTCACGGTGAACGAATAAAACCGCGCCGAACGTCTCTCGTCAGGCCGTGGGGGGCTCTCTCCAATAATTCGCTTTCACCGAGGCAATAGCCAAGATCGTGGTCACGGTGAACGAATAAAACCGCGCCGAACATCTCTCGTCAGGCCGTGCTCTCTCCAATAATTCGCTTTCACCGAGGCAATAGCCGAGATCGTGGTCACGGTGAACGAATAAAACCGCGCCAAACGTCTCTCGTCAGGCAGTGCTCTCTCCAATAATTCGCTTTCACCGAGGCAATAGCCGAGATCGTGGTCACGGTGAACGAATAAAACCGCGCCAAACGTCTCTCGTCAGGCCGTGCTCTCTCCAATAATTCGCTTTCACCGAGGCAATAGCCGAGATCGTGGTCACGGTGAACGAATAAAACCGCGCCGAACGTCTCTCGTCAGGCCGTGCTCTCTCCAATAATTCGCTTTCACCGAGGCAATAGCCGAGATCGTGGTCACGGTGAACGAATAAAACCGCGCCGAACGTCTCTCGTCAGGCCGTGCTCTCTCCAATAATTCGCTTTCACCGAGGCAATAGCCGAGATCGTGGTCACGGTGAACGAATAAAACCGCGCCGAACGTCTCTCGTCAGGCCGTGCTCTCTCCAATAATTCGCTTTCACCGAGGCAATAGCCGAGATCGTGGTCACGGTGAACGAATAAAACCGCGCCAAACGTCTCTCGTCAGGCCGTGCTCTCTCCAATAATTCGCTTTCACCGAGGCAATAGCCGAGATCGTGGTCACGGTGAACGAATAAAACCGCGCCAAACGTCTCTCGTCAGGCCGTGCTCTCTCCAATAATTCGCTTTCACCGAGGCAATAGCCGAGATCGTGGTCACGGTGAACGAATAAAACCGCGCCAAACGTCTATCGTCAGGCCGTGCTCTCTCCAATAATTCGCTTTCACCGAGGCAATAGCCGAGATCGTGGTCACGGTGAACGAATAAAACCGCGCCGAACGTCTCTCGTCAGGCCGTGCTCTCTCCAATAATTCGCTTTCACCGAGGCAATAGCCGAGATCGTGGTCACGGTGAAGGAATAAAACCACGCCAAACGTCTCTCGTCAGGCCGTGCTCTCTCCAATAATTCGCTTTCACCGAGGCAATAGCCGAGATCGTGGTCACGGTGAACGAATAAAACCGCGCCAAACGTCTCTCGTCAGGCCGTGCTCTCTCCAATAATTCGCTTTCACCGAGGCAGTAGCCGAGATCGTGGTCACGGTGAACGAATAAAACCGCGCCAAACGTCTCTCGTCAGGCCGTGCTCTCTACAATAATTCGCTTTCACCGAGGCAATAGCCGAGATCGTGGTCACGGTGAACGAATAAAACCGCGCCAAACGTCTCTCGTCAGGCCGTGCTCTCTCCAATAATTCGCTTTCACCGAGGCAATAGCCGAGATCGTGGTCACGGTGAACGAATAAAACCGCGCCAAACGTCTCTCGTAAGGCCGTGCTCTCTCCAATAATGCGCTTTCACCGAGGCAATAGCCGAGATCGTGGTCACGGGGGAACGAATAAAACCGCGCCAAACGTCTCTCGTCAGGCCGTGCTCGCTCCAATAATTCGCTTTCACCGAGGCAATAGCCGAGATCGTGGTCACGGTGAACGAATAAAACCGCGCCGAACGTCTCTCGTCAGGCCGTGCTCTCTCCAGTAATTCGCTTTCACCGAGGCAATAGCCGAGATCGTGGTCACGGTGAACGAATAAAACGGCGCCAAACGTCTCTCGTCAGGCCGTGCTCGCTCCAATAATTCGCTTTCACCGAGGCAATAGCCGAGATCGTGGTCACGGTGAACGAATAAAACGGCGCCAAACGTCTCTCGTCAGGCCGTGCTCGTTCCAATAATTCGCTTTCACCGAGGCAATAGCCGAGATCGTGGTCACGGTGAACGAATAAAACCGCGCCGAACGTCTCTCGTCAGGCCGTGCTCTCTCCAATAATTCGCTTTCACCGAGGCAATAGCCGAGATCGTGGTCACGGTGAACGAATAAAACGGCGCCAAACGTCTCTCGTCAGGCCGTGCTCGCTCCAATAATTCGCTTTCACCGAGGCAATAGCCGAGATCGTGGTCACGGTGAACGAATAAAACGGCGCCAAACGTCTCTCGTCAGGCCGTGCTCGCTCCAATAATTCGCTTTCACCAAGGCAATAGCCGAGATCGTGGTCACGGTGAACGAATAAAACCGCGCTGAACGTCTCTCGTCAGGCCGTGCTCTCTCCAATAATTCGCTTTCACCAAGGCAATAGCCGAGATCGTGGTCACGGTGAACGAATAAAACCGCGCCAAACGTCTCTCGTCAGGCCGTGCTCGCTCCAATAATTCGCTTTCACCGAGGCAATAGCCGAGATCGTGGTCACGGTGAACGAATAAAACCGCGCCGAACGTCTCTCGTCAGGCCGTGCTCTCTCCAATAATTCGCTTTCACCGAGGCAATAGCCGAGATCGTGGTCACGGTGAACGAATAAAACGGCGCCAAACGTCTCTCGTCAGGCCGTGCTCGCTCCAATAATTCGCTTTCACCGAGGCAATAGCCGAGATCGTGGTCACGGTGAACGAATAAAACCGCGCCGAACGTCTCTCGTCAGGCCGTGCTCTCTCCAATAATTCGCTTTCACCGAGGCAATAGCCGAGATCGTGGTCACGGTGAACGAATAAAACCGCGCCGAACGTCTCTCGTCAGGCCGTGCTCGCTCCAATAATTCGCTTTCACCGAGGCAATAGCCGAGATCGTGGTCACGGTGAACGAATAAAACGGCGCCAAACGTCTCTCGTCAGGCCGTGCTCGCTCCAATAATTCGGTTTCACCGAGGCAATAGCCGAGATCGTGGTCACGGTGAACGAATAAAACGGCGCCAAACGTCTCTCGTCAGGCCGTGCTCGCTCCAATAATTCGCTTTCACCGAGGCAATAGCCGAGATCGTGGTCACGGTGAACGAATAAAACCGCGCCGAACGTCTCTCGTCAGGCCGTGCTCTCTCCAATAATTCGCTTTCACCGAGGCAATAGCCGAGATCGTGGTCACGGTGAACGAATAAAAACCGCGCCGAACGTCTCTCGTCAGGCCGTGCTCGCTCCAATAATTCGCTTTCACCGAGGCAATAGCCGAGATCGTGGTCACGGTGAACGAATAAAACCGCGCCGAACGTCTCTCGTCAGGCCGTGCTCGCTCCAATAATTCGCTTTCACCGAGGCAATAGCCGAGATCGTGGTCACGGTGAACGAATAAAACGGCGCCAAACGTCTCTCGTCAGGCCGTGCTCGCTCCAATAATTCGCTTTCACCGAGGCAATAGCCGAGATCGTGGTCACGGTGAACGAATAAAACCGCGCCGAACGTCTCTCGTCAGGCCGTGCTCTCTCCAATAATTCGCTTTCACCGAGGCAGTAGCCGAGATCGTGGTCACGGTGAACGAATAAAACCGCGCCGAACGTCTCTCGTCAGGCCGTGCTCGCTCCAATAATTCGCTTTCACCGAGGCAATAGCCGAGATCGTGGTCACGGTGAACGAATAAAACCGCGCCGAACGTCTCTCGTCAGGCCGTGCTCGCTCCAATAATTCGCTTTCACCGAGGCAATAGCCGAGATCGTGGTCACGGTGAACGAATAAAACGGCGCCAAACGTCTCTCGTAAGGCCGTGCTCGCTCCAATAATTCGCTTTCACCGAGGCAATAGCCGAGATCGTGGTCACGGTGAACGAATAAAACGGCGCCAAACGTCTCTCGTCAGGCCGTGCTCGCTCCAATAATTCGCTTTCACCGAGGCAATAGCCGAGATCGTGGTCACGGTGAACGAATAAAACCGCGCCGAACGTCTCTCGTCAGGCCGTGCTCTCTCCAATAATTCGCTTTCACCGAGGCAATAGCCGAGATCGTGGCCACGGTGAACGAATAAAACCGCGCCGAACGTCTCTCGTCAGGCCGTGCTCTCTCCAATAATTCGCTTTCACCGAGGCAATAGCCGAGATCGTGGTCACGGTGAACGAATAAAACGGCGCCAAACGTCTCTCGTCAGGCCGTGCTCGCTCCAATAATTCGCTTTCACCGAGGCAATAGCCGAGATCGTGGTCACGGTGAACGAATAAAACCGCGCCGAACGTCTCTCGTCAGGCCGTGCTCTCTCCAATAATTCGCTTTCACCGAGGCAATAGCCGAGATCGTGGTCACGGTGAACGAATAAAACGGCGCCAAACGTCTCTCGTCAGGCCGTGCTCGCTCCAATAATTCGCTTTCACCGAGGCAATAGCCGAGATCGTGGTCACGGTGAACGAATAAAACGGCGCCAAACGTCTCTCGTCAGGCCGTGCTCGCTCCAATAATTCGCTTTCACCGAGGCAATAGCCGAGATCGTGGTCACGTTGAACGAATAAAACCGCGCCAAACGTCTCTCGTCAGGCCGTGCTCGCTCCAATAATTCGCTTTCACCGAGGCAATAGCCGAGATCGTGGTCACGGTGAACGAATAAAACGGCGCCAAACGTCTCTCGTCAGGCCGTGCTCGCTCCAATAATTCGCTTTCACCGAGGCAATAGCCGAGATCGTGCTCACGTGAACGAATAAAACGGCGCCAAACGTCTCTCGTCAGGCCGTGCTCGCTCCAATAATTCGCTTTCACCGAGGCAATAGCCGAGATCGTGGTCACGGTGAACGAATAAAACGGCGCCAAACGTCTCTCGTCAGGCCGTGCTCGCTCCAATAATTCGCTTTCACCGAGGCAATAGCCGAGATCGTGGTCACGGTGAACGAATAAAACCGCGCCGAACGTCTCTCGTCAGGCCGTGCTCTCTCCAATAATTCGCTTTCACCGAGGCAATAGCCGAGATCGTGGTCACGGTGAACGAATAAAACGGCGCCAAACGTCTCTCGTCAGGCCGTGCTCGCTCCAATAATTCGCTTTCACCGAGGCAATAGCCGAGATCGCGGTCACGGTTAACGAATAAAACGGCGCCAAACGTCTCTCGTCATGCCGTGCTCGCTCCAATAATTCGCTTTCACCGAGGCAATAGCCGAGATCGTGGTCACGGTGAACGAATAAAACCGCGCCAAACGTCTCTCGTCAGGCCGTGCTCGCTCCAATAATTCGCTTTCACCGAGGCAATAGCCGAGATCGTGGTCACGGTGAACGAATAAAACCGCGCCGAACGTCTCTCGTCAGGCCGTGCTCGCTCCAATAATTCGCTTTCACCGAGGCAATAGCCGAGATCGTGGTCACGGTGAACGAATAAAACGGCGCCAAACGTCTCTCGTCAGGCCGTGCTCGCTCCAATAATTCGCTTTCACCGAGGCAATAGCCGAGATCGTGGTCACGGTGAACGAATAAAACGGCGCCAAACGTTTCTCGTCAGGCCGTGCTCCCTCCAATAATTCGCTTTCACCGAGGGAATAGCCGAGATCGTGGTCACGGTGAACGAATAAAACCGCGCCAAACGTCTCTCGTCAGGCCGTGCTCGCTCCAATAATTCGCTTTCACCGAGGCAATAGCCGAGATCGTGGTCACGGTGAACGAATAAAACCGCGCCGAACGTCTCTCGTCAGGCCGTGCTCTCTCCAATAATTCGCTTTCACCGAGGCAATAGCCGAGATCGTGGTCACGGTGAACGAATAAAACGGCGCCAAACGTCTCTCGTCAGGCCGTGCTCGCTCCAATAATTCGCTTTCACCGAGGCAATAGCCGAGATCGTGGTCACGGTGAACGAATAAAACGGCGCCAAACGTCTCTCGTCAGGCCGTGCTCGCTCCAATAATTCGCTTTCACCGAGGCAATAGCCGAGATCGTGGTCACGGTGAACGAATAAAACCGCGCCGAACGTCTCTCGTCAGGCCGTGCTCTCTCCAATAATTCGCTTTCACCGAGGCAATAGCCTAGATCGTGGTCACGGTGAACGAATAAAACGGCGCCAAACGCCTCTCGTCAGGCCGTGCTCGCTCCAATAATTCGCTTTCACCGAGGCAATAGCCGAGATCGTGGTCACGGTGAACGAATAAAACCGCGCCGAACGTCTCTCGTCAGGCCGTGCTCTCTCCAATAATTCGCTTTCACCGAGGCAATAGCCGAGATCGTGGTCACGGTAAACGAATAAAACGGCGCCAAACGTCTCTCGTCAGGCCGTGCTCGCTCCAATAATTCGCTTTCACCGAGGCAATAGCCGAGATCGTGGTCACGGTGAACGAATAAAACGGCGCCAAACGTCTCTCGTCAGGCCGTGCTCGCTCCAATATTTCGCTTTCACCGAGGCAATAGCCGAGATCGTGGCCACGGTGAACGAATAAAACCGCGCCGAACGTCTCTCGTCAGGCCGTGCTCTCTCCAATAATTCGCTTTCACCGAGGCAATAGCCGAGATCGTGGTCACGGTGAACGAATAAAACGGCGCCAAACGTCTCTCGTCAGGCCGTGCTCGCTCCAATAATTCGCTTTCACCGAGGCAATAGCCGAGATCGTGGTCACGGTGAACGAATAAAACCGCGCCGAACGTCTCTCGTCAGGCCGTGCTCTCTCCAATAATTCGCTTTCACCGAGGCAATAGCCGAGATCGTGGTCACGGTGAACGAATAAAACGGCGCCAAACGTCTCTCGTCAGGCCGTGCTCGCTCCAATAATTCGCTTTCACCGAGGCAATAGCCGAGATCGTGGTCACGGTGAACGAAATAAAACGGCGCCAAACGTCTCTCGTCAGGCCGTGCTCGCTCCAATAATTCGCTTTCACCGAGGCAATAGCCGAGATCGTGGTCACGTTGAACGAATAAAACCGCGCCAAACGTCTCTCGTCAGGCCGTGCTCGCTCCAATAATTCGCATTCACCGAGGCAATATCCGAGATCGTGGTCACGGTGAACGAATAAAACGGCGCCAAACGTCTCTCGTCAGGCCGTGCTCGCTCCAATAATTCGCTTTCACCGAGGCAATAGCCGAGATCGGGCTCACGGTGAACGAATAAAACGGCGCCAAACGTCTCTCGTCAGGCCGTGCTCGCTCCAATAATTCGCTTTCACCGAGGCAATAGCCGAGATCGTGGTCACGGTGAACGAATAAAACCGCGCCGAACGTCTCTCGTCAGGCCGTGCTCTCTCCAATAATTCGCTTTCACCGAGGCAATAGCCGAGATCGTGGTCACGGTGAACGAATAAAACGGCGCCAAACGTCTCTCGTCAGGCCGTGCTCGCTCCAATAATTCGCTTTCACCGAGGCAATAGCCGAGATCGTGGTCACGGTGAACGAATAAAACCGCGCCGAACGTCTCTCGTCAGGCCGTGCTCTCTCCAATAATTCGCTTTCACCGAGGCAATAGCCGAGATCGTGGTCACGGTGAACGAATAAAACGGCGCCAAACGTCTCTCGTCAGGCCGTGCTCGCTCCAATAATTCGCTTTCACCGAGGCAATAGCCGAGATCGTGGTCACGGTTAACGAATAAAACGGCGCCAAACGTCTCTCGTCAGGCCGTGCTCGCTCCAATAATTCGCTTTCACCGAGGCAATAGCCGAGATCGTGGTCACGGTGAACGAATAAAACCGCGCCAAACGTCTCTCGTCAGGCCGTGCTCGCTCCAATAATTCGCTTTCACCGAGGCAATAGCCGAGATCGTGGTCACGGTGAACGAATAAAACCGCGCCGAACGTCTCTCGTCAGGCCGTGCTCTTTCCAATAATTCGCTTTCACCGAGGCAATAGCCGATATCGTGGTCACGGTGAACGAATAAAACGGCGCCAAACGTCTCTCGTCAGGCCGTGCTCGCTCCAATAATTCGCTTTCACCGAGGCAATAGCCGAGATCGTGGTCACGGTGAACGAATAAAACCGCGCCGAACGTCTCTCGTCAGGCCGTACTCTCTCCAATAATTCGCTTTCACCGAGGCAATAGCCGAGATCGTGGTCACGGTGAACGAATAAAACCGCGCCGAACGTCTCTCGTCAGGCCGTGCTCGCTCCAATAATTCGCTTTCACCGAGGCAATAGCCGAGATCGTGGTCACGGTGAACAAATAAAACGGCGCCAAACGTCTCTCGTCAGGCCGTGCTCGCTCCAATAATTCGCTTTCACCGAGGCAATAGCCGAGATCGTGGTCACGGTGAACGAATAAAACGGCGCCAAACGTCTCTCGTCAGGCCGTGCTCGCTCCAATAATTCGCTTTCACCGAGGCAATAGCCGAGATCGTGGTCACGGTGAACGAATAAAACCGCGCCAAACGTCTCTCGTCAGGCCGTGCTCGCTCCAATAATTCGCTTTCACCGAGGCAATAGCCGAGATCGTGGTCACGGTGAACGAATAAAACCGCGCCGAACGTCTCTCGTCAGGCCGTGCTCTCTCCAATAATTCGCTTTCACCGAGGCAATAGCCGAGATCGTGGTCACGGTGAACGAATAAAACCGCGCCGAACGTCTCTCGTCAGGCCGTGCTCGCTCCAATAATTCGCTTTCACCGAGGCAATAGCCGAGATCGTGGTCACGGTGAACGAATAAAACCGCGCCGAACGTCTGTCGTCAGGCCGTGCTCGCTCCAATAATTCGCTTTCACCGAGGCAATAGCCGAGATCGTGGTCACGGCGAACGAATAAAACGGCGCCAAACGTCTCTCGTCAGGCCGTGCTCGCTCCAATAATTCGCTTTCACCGAGGCAATAGCCGAGATCGTGGTCAAGGTGAACGAATAAAACGGCGCCAAACGTCTCTCGTCAGGCCGTGCTCGTTCCAATAATTCGCTTTCACCGAGGCAATAGCCGAGATCGTGGTCACGGTGAACGAATAAAACCGCGCCGAACGTCTCTCGTCAGGCCGTGCTCTCTCCAATAATTCGCTTTCACCGAGGCAATAGCCGAGATCGTGGTCACGGTGAACGAATAAAACGGCGCCAAACGTCTCTCGTCAGGCCGTGCTCGCTCCAATAATTCGCTTTCACCGAGGCAATAGCCGAGATCGTGGTCACGGTGAACGAATAAAACGGCGCCAAACGTCTCTCGTCAGGCCGTGCTCGCTCCAATAATTCGCTTTCACCAAGGCAATGCCGAGATCGTGGTCACGGTGAACGAATAAAACCGCGCTGAACGTCTCTCGTCAGGCCGTGCTCTCTCCAATAATTCGCTTTCACCGAGGCAATAGCCGAGATCGTGGTCACAGTGAACGAATAAAACGGCGCCAAACGTCTCTCGTCAGGCCGTGCTCGCTCCAATAATTCGCTTTCACCGAGCCAATAGCCGAGATCGTGGTCACGGTGAACGAAAAAAACCGCGCCGAACGTCTCTCGTCAGGCCGTGCTCTCTCCAATAATTCGCTTTCACCGAGGCAATAGCCGAGATCGTGGTCACGGTGAACGAATAAAACGGCGCCAAACGTCTCTCGTCAGGCCGTGCTCGCTCCAATAATTCGCTTTCACCGAGGCAATAGCCGAGATCGTGGTCACGGTGAACGAATAAAACGGCGCCAAACGTCTCTCGTCAGGCCGTGCTCCCTCCAATAATTCGCTTTCACCGAGGGAATAGCCGAGATCGTGGTCACGGTGAACGAATAAAACCGCGCCAAACGTCTCTCGTCAGGCCGTGCTCGCTCCAATAATTCGCTTTCACCGAGGCAATAGCCGAGATCGTGGTCACGGTGAACGAATAAAACCGCGCCGAACGTCTCTCGTCAGGCCGTGCTCTCTCCAATAATTCGCTTTTACCGAGGCAATAGCCGAGATCGTGGTCACGGTGAACGAATAAAACGGCGCCAAACGTCTCTCGTCAGGCCGTGCTCGCTCCAATAATTCGCTTTCACCAAGGCAATAGCCGAGATCGTGGTCACGGTGAACGAATAAAACCGCGCTGAACGTCTCTCGTCAGGCCGTGCTCTCTCCAATAATTCGCTTTCACCGAGGCAATAGCCGAGATCGTGGTCAAAGTGAACGAATAAAACGGCGCCAAACGTCTCTCGTCAGGCCGTGCTCGCTCCAATAATTCGCTTTCACCGAGGCAATAGCCGAGATCGTGGTCACGGTGAACGAATAAAACCGCGCCGAACGTCTCTCGTCAGGCCGTGCTCTCTCCAATAATTCGCTTTCACCGAGGCAATAGCCGAGATCGTGGTCACGGTGAACGAATAAAACGGCGCCAAACGTCTCTCGTCAGGCCGTGCTCGCTCCAATAATTCGCTTTCACCGAGGCAATAGCCGAGATCGTGGTCACGGTGAACGAATAAAACGGCGCCAAACGTCTCTCGTCAGGCCGTGCTCCCTCCAATAATTCGCTTTCACCGAGGGAATAGCCGAGATCGTGGTCACGGTGAACGAATAAAACCGCGCCAAACGTCTCTCGTCAGGCCGTGCTCGCTCCAATAATTCGCTTTCACCGAGGCAATAGCCGAGATCGTGGTCACGGTGAACGAATAAAACCGCGCCGAACGTCTCTCGTCAGGCCGTGCTCTCTCCAATAATTCGCTTTCACCGAGGCAATAGCCGAGATCGTGGTCACGGTGAACGAATAAAACGGCGCCAAACGTCTCTCGTCAGGCCGTGCTCGCTCCAATAATTCGCTTTCACCGAGGCAATAGCCGAGATCGTGGTCACGGTGAACGAATAAAACGGCGCCAAACGTCTCTCGTCAGGCCGTGCTCGTTCCAATAATTCGCTTTTACCGAGGCAATAGCCGAGATCGTGGTCACGGTGAACGAATAAAACCGCGCCGAACGTCTCTCGTCAGGCCGTGCTCTCTCCAATAATTCGCTTTCACCGAGGCAATAGCCGAGATCGTGGTCACGGTGAACGAATAAAACGGCGCCAAACGTCTCTCGTCAGGCCGTGCTCGCTCCAATAATTCGCTTTCACCGAGGCAATAGCCGAGATCGTGGTCACGGTGAACGAATAAAACGGCGCCAAACGTCTCTCGTCAGGCCGTGCTCGCTCCAATAATTCGCTTTCACCAAGGCAATAGCCGAGATCGTGGTCACGGTGAACGAATAAAACCGCGCTGAACGTCTCTCGTCAGGCTGTGCTCTCTCCAATAATTCGCTTTCACCAAGGCAATAGCCGAGATCGTGGTCACGGTGAACGAATAAAACCGCGCCAAACGTCTCTCGTCAGGCCGTGCTCGCTCCAATAATTCGCTTTCACCGAGGCAATAGCCGAGATCGTGGTCACGGTGAACGAATAAAACCGCACCGAACGTCTCTCGTCAGGCCGTGCTCTCTCCAATAATTCGCTTTCACCGAGGCAATAGCCGAGATCGTGGTCACGGTGAACGAATAAAACGGCGCCAAACGTCTCTCGTCAGGCCGTGCTCGCTCCAATAATTCGCTTTCACCGAGGCAATAGCCGAGATCGTGGTCACGGTGAACGAATAAAACCGCGCCGAACGTCTCTCGTCAGGCCGTGCTCTCTCCAATAATTCGCTTTCACCGAGGCAATAGCCGAGATCGTGGTCACGGTGAACGAATAAAACCGCGCCGAACGTCTCTCGTCAGGCCGTGCTCGCTCCAATAATTCGCTTTCACCGAGGCAATAGCCGAGATCGTGGTCACGGTGAACGAATAAAACGGCGCCAAACGTCTCTCGTCAGGCCGTGCTCGCTCCAATAATTGGCTTTCACCGAGGCAATAGCCGAGATCGTGGTCACGGTGAACGAATAAAACGGCGCCAAACGTCTCTCGTCAGGCCGTGCTCGCTCCAATAATTCGCTTTCACCGAGGCAATAGCCGAGATCGTGGTCACGGTGAACGAATAAAACCGCGCCGAACGTCTCTCGTCAGGCCGTGCTCTCTCCAATAATTCGCTTTCACCGAGGCAATAGCCCAGATCGTGGTCACGGTGAACGAATAAAACCGCGCCGAACGTCTTTCGTCAGGCCGTGCTCGCTCCAATAATTCGCTTTCACCGAGGCAATAGCCGAGATCGTGGTCACGGTGAACGAATAAAACCGCGCCGAACGTCTCTCGTCAGGCCGTGCTCGCTCCAATAATTCGCTTTCACCGAGGCAATAGCCGAGATCGTGGTCACGGTGAACGAATAAAACGGCGCCAAACGTCTCTCGTCAGGCCGTGCTCTCTCCAATAATTCGCTTTCACCGAGGCAATAGCCAAGATCGTGGTCACGGTGAACGAATAAAACGGCGCCAAACGTCTCTCGTCAGGCCGTGCTCTCTCCAATAATTCGCTTTCACCGAGGCAATAGCCGAGATCGTGGTCAAGGTGAACGAATAAAACGGCTCCAAACGTCTCTCGTCAGGCCGTGCTTGCTCCAATAATTCGCTTTCACCGAGGCAATAGCCGAGATCGTGGTCACGGTGAACGAATAAAACGGCGCCAAACGTCTCTCGTCAGGCCGTGCTCTCTCCAATAATTCGCTTTCACCGAGGCAATAGCCGAGATCGTGGTCACGGTGAACGAATAAAACCGCGCCGAACGTCTCTCGTCAGGCCGTGCTCTCTCCAATAATTCGCTTTCACCGAGGCAATAGCCGAGATCGTGGTCACGGTGAACGAATAAAACGGCGCCGAAAGTCTCTCGTCAGGCCGTGCTCTCTCCAATAATTCGCTTTCACCGAGGCGATAGCCGAGATCGTGGTCACGGTGAACGAATAAAACGGCGCCGAACGTCTCTCGTCAGGCCGTGCTCTCTCCAATAATTCGCTTTCACCGAGGCAATAGCCGAAATCGTGGTCACGGTGAGCGAATAAAACCACGCCGAACGTCTCTCGTCAGGCCGTGCTCTCTCCAATAATTCGCTTTCACCGAGGCAATAGCCGAGATCGTGGTCACGGTGAACGAATAAAACGGCGCCGAACGTCTCTCGTCAGGCCGTGCTCGCTCCAATAATTCGCTTTCACCGAGGCAATAGCCGAGATCGTGGTCACGGTGAACGAATAAAACGGCGCCAAACGTCTCTCGTCAGGCCGTGCTCTCTCCAATAATTCGCTTTCACCGAGGCAATAGCCGAGATCGTGGTCACGGTGAACGAATAAAACGGCGCCAAACGTCTCTTGTCAGGCCGTGCTCTCTCCAATAATTCGCTTTCACCGAGGCAATAGCCGAGATCGTGGTCACGGTGAACGAATAAAACGCGCCGAACGTCTCTCGTCAGGCCGTGCTCGCTCCAATAATTCGCTTTCACCGAGGCAATAGCCGAGATCGTGGTCACGGTGAACGAATAAAACGGCGCCAAACGTCTCTCGTCAGGCCGTGCTCTCTCCAATAATTCGCTTTCACCGAGGCAATAGCCGAGATCGTGGTCACGGTGAACGAATAAAACGGCGCCGAACGTCTCTCGTCAGGCCGTGCTCTCTCCAATAATTCGCTTTCACCGAGGCAATGGCCGAGATCGTGGTCACGGTGAACGAATAAAACCGCGCCGAACGTCTCTCGTCAGGCCGTGCTCTCTCCAATAATTCGCTTTCACCGAGGCAATAGCCGAGATCGTGGTCACGGTGAACGAATAAAACGGCGCCGAACGTCTCTCGTCAGGCCGTGCTCTCTCCAATAATTCGCTTTCACCGAGGCAATAGCCGAGATCGTGGTCACGGTGAACGAATAAAACGGCGCCAAACGTCTCTCGTCAGGCCGTGCTCTCTCCAATAATTCGCTTTCACCGAGGCAATAGCCGAGATCGTGGTCACGGTGAACGAATAAAACCGCGCCGAACGTCTCTCGTCAGGCCGTGCTCTCTCCAATAATTCGCTTTCACCGAGGCAATAGCCGAGATCGTGGTCACGGTGAACGAATAAAACCGCGCCGAACGTCTCTCGTCAGGCCGTGCTCTCTCCAATAATTCGCTTTCACCGAGGCAATAGCCGAGATCGTGGTCACGGTGAACGAATAAAACGGCGCCGAACGTCTCTCGTCAGGCCGTGCTCTCTCCAATAATTCGCTTTCACCGAGGCAATAGCCGAGATCGTGCTCACGGTGAACGAATAAAACGGCGCCAAACGTCTCTCGTCAGGCCGTGCTCTCTCCGATAATTCGCTTTCACCGAGGCAATAGCCGAGATCGTGGTCACGGTGAGCGAATAAAACCGCGCCGAACGTCTCTCGTCAGGCCGTGCTCTCTCCAATAATTCGCTTTCACCGAGGCAATAGCCGAGATCGTGGTCACGGTGAACGAATAAAACGGCGCCGAACGTCTCTCGTCAGGCCGTGCTCGCTCCAATAATTCGCTTTCACCGAGGCAATAGCCGAGATCGTGGTCACGGTGAACGAATAAAACGGCGCCAAACGTCTCTCGTCATGCCGTGCTCTCTCCAATAATTCGCTTTCACCGAGGCAATAGCCGAGATCGTGGTCACGGTGAACGAATAAAACGGCGCCAAACGTCTCTCGTCAGGCCGTGCTCTCTCCAATAATTCGCTTTCACCGAGGCAATAGCCGAGATCGTGGTCACGGTGAACGAATAAAACGGCGCCGAACGTCTCTCGTCAGGCCGTGCTCGCTCCAATAATTCGCTTTCACCGAGGCAATAGCCGAGATCGTGGTCACGGTGAACGAATAAAACGGCTCCAAACGTCTCTCGTCAGGCCGTGCTCTCTCCAATAATTCGCTTTCACCGAGGCAATAGCCGAGATCGTGGTCACGGTGAACGAATAAAACCGCGCCGAACGTCTCTCGTCAGGCCGTGCTCGCTCCAATAATTCGCTTTCACCGAGGCAATAGCCGAGATCGTGGTCACGGTGAACGAATAAAACCGCGCCGAACGTCTCTCGTCAGGCCGTGCTCTCTCCAATAATTCGCTTTCACCGAGGCAATAGCCGAGATCGTGGTCACGGTGAACGAATAAAACGGCGCCAAACGTCTCTCGTCAGGCCGTGCTCTCTCCAATAATTCGCTTTCACCGAGGCAATAGCCGAGATCGTGGTCACGGTGAACGAATAAAACGGCGCCGAACGTCTCTCGTCAGGCCGTGCTCTCTCCAATAATTCGCTTTCACCGAGGCAATGGCCGAGATCGTGGTCACGGTGAACGAATAAAACCGCGCCGAACGTCTCTCGTCAGGCCGTGCTCTCTCCAATAATTCGCTTTCACCGAGGCAATAGCCGAGATCGTGGTCACGGTGAACGAATAAAACGGCGCCGAACGTCTCTCGTCAGGCCGTGCTCTCTCCAATAATTCGCTTTCACCGAGGCAATAGCCGAGATCGTGGTCACGGTGAACGAATAAAACGGCGCCAAACGTCTCTCGTCAGGCCGTGCTCTCTCCAATAATTCGCTTTCACCGAGGCAATAGCCAAGATCGTGGTCACGGTGAACGAATAAAACGGCGCCAAACGTCTCTCGTCAGGCCGTGCTCTCTCCAATAATTCGCTTTCACCGAGGCAATAGCCGAGATCGTGGTCAAGGTGAACGAATAAAACGGCGCCAAACGTCTTTCGTCAGGCCGTGCTCGCTCCAATAATTCGCTTTCACCGAGGCAATAGCCGAGATCGTGGTCACGGTGAACGAATAAAACGGCGCCAAACGTCTCTCGTCAGGCCGTGCTCTCTCCAATAATTCGCTTTCACCGAGGCAATAGCCGAGATCGTGGTCACGGTGAACGAATAAAACCGCGCCGAACGTCTCTCGTCAGGCCGTGCTCTCTCCAATAATTCGCTTTCACCGAGGCAATAGCCGAGATCGTGGTCACGGTGAACGAATAAAACGGCGCCGAAAGTCTCTCGTCAGGCCGTGCTCTCTCCAATAATTCGCTTTCACCGAGGCAATAGCCGAGATCGTGGTCACGGTGAACGAATAAAACGGCGCCGAACGTCTCTCGTCAGGCCGTGCTCTCTCCAATAATTCGCTTTCACCGAGGCAATAGCCGAAATCGTGGTCACGGTGAGCGAATAAAACCACGCCGAACGTCTCTCGTCAGGCCGTGCTCTCTCCAATAATTCGCTTTCACCGAGGCAATAGCCGAGATCGTGGTCACGGTGAACGAATAAAAACGGCGCCGAACGTCTCTCGTCAGGCCGTGCTCGCTCCAATAATTCGCTTTCACCGAGGCAATAGCCGAGATCGTGGTCACGGTGAACGAATAAAACGGCGCCAAACGTCTCTCGTCAGGCCGTGCTCTCTCCAATAATTCGCTTTCACCGAGGCAATAGCCGAGATCGTGGTCACGGTGAACGAATAAAACGGCGCCAAACGTCTCTCGTCAGGCCGTGCTCTCTCCAATAATTCGCTTTCACCGAGGCAATAGCCGAGATCGTGGTCACGGTGAACGAATAAAACGGCGCCGAACGTCTCTCGTCAGGCCGTGCTCGCTCCAATAATTCGCTTTCACCGAGGCAATAGCCGAGATCGTGGTCACGGTGAACGAATAAAAACGGCGCCAAACGTCTCTCGTCAGGCCGTGCTCTCTCCAATAATTCGCTTTCACCGAGGCAATAGCCGAGATCGTGGTCACGGTGAACGAATAAAACCGCGCCGAACGTCTCTCGTCAGGCCGTGCTCGCTCCAATAATTCGCTTTCACCGAGGCAATAGCCGAGATCGTGGTCACGGTGAACGAATAAAACCGCGCCGAACGTCTCTCGTCAGGCCGTGCTCTCTCCAATAATTCGCTTTCACCGAGGCAATAGCCGAGATCGTGGTCACGGTGAACGAATAAAACGGCGCCAAACGTCTCTCGTCAGGCCGTGCTCTCTCCAATAATTCGCTTTCACCGAGGCAATAGCCGAGATCGTGGTCACGGTGAACGAATAAAACGGCGCCGAACGTCTCTCGTCAGGCCGTGCTCTCTCCAATAATTCGCTTTCACCGAGGCAATGGCCGAGATCGTGGTCACGGTGAACGAATAAAACCGCGCCGAACGTCTCTCGTCAGGCCGTGCTCTCTCCAATAATTCGCTTTCACCGAGGCAATAGCCGAGATCGTGGTCACGGTGAACGAATAAAACGGCGCCGAACGTCTCTCGTCAGGCCGTGCTCTCTCCAATAATTCGCTTTCACCGAGGCAATAGCCGAGATCGTGGTCACGGTGAACGAATAAAACGGCGCCAAACGTCTCTCGTCAGGCCGTGCTCTCTCCAATATTTCGCTTTCACCGAGGCAATAGCCGAGATCGTGGTCACGGTGAACGAATAAAACCGCGCCGAACGTCTCTCGTCAGGCCGTGCTCTCTCCAATAATTCGCTTTCACCGAGGCAATAGCCGAGATCGTGGTCACGGTGAACGAATAAAACCGCGCCGAACGTCACTCGTCAGGCCGTGCTCTCTCCAATAATTCGCTTTCACCGAGGCAATAGCCGAGATCGTGGTCACGGTGAACGAATAAAACGGCGCCGAACGTCTCTCGTCAGGCCGTGCTCTCTCCAATAATTCGCTTTCACCGAGGCAATAGCCGAGATCGTGCTCACGGTGAACGAATAAAACGGCGCCAAACGTCTCTCGTCAGGCCGTGCTCTCTCCAATAATTCGCTTTCACCGAGGCAATAGCCGAGATCGTGGTCACGGTGAGCGAATAAAACCGCGCCGAACGTCTCTCTCAGGCCGTGCTCTCTCCAATAATTCGCTTTCACCGAGGCAATAGCCGAGATCGTGGTCATGGTGAACGAATAAAACGGCGCCGAACGTCTCTCGTCAGGCCGTGCTCGCTCCAATAATTCGCTTTCACCGAGGCAATAGCCGAGATCGTGGTCACGGTGAACGAATAAAACGGCGCCAAACGTCTCTCGTCATGCCGTGCTCTCTCCAATAATTCGCTTTCACCGAGGCAATAGCCGAGATCGTGGTCACGGTGAACGAATAAGACGGCGCCAAACGTCTCTCGTCAGGCCGTGCTCTCTCCAATAATTCGCTTTCACCGAGGCAATAGCCGAGATCGTGGTCACGGTGAACGAATAAAACGGCGCCGAACGTCTCTCGTCAGGCCGTGCTCGCTCCAATAATTCGCTTTCACCGAGGCAATAGCCGAGATCGTGGTCACGGTGAACGAATAAAACGGCGCCAAACGTCTCTCGTCAGGCCGTGCTCTCTCCAATAATTCGCTTTCACCGAGGCAATAGCCGAGATCGTGGTCACGGTGAACGAATAAAACCGCGCCGAACGTCTCTCGTCAGGCCGTGCTCGCTCCAATAATTCGCTTTCACCGAGGCAATAGCCGAGATCGTGGTCACGGTGAACGAATAAAACCGCGCCGAACGTCTCTCGTCAGGCCGTGCTCTCTCCAATAATTCGCTTTCAACCGAGGCAATAGCCGAGATCGTGGTCACGGTGAACGAATAAAACGGCGCCAAACGTCTCTCGTCAGGCCGTGCTCTCTCCAATAATTCGCTTTCACCGAGGCAATAGCCGAGATCGTGGTCACGGTGAACGAATAAAACGGCGCCGAACGTCTCTCGTCAGGCCGTGCTCTCTCCAATAATTCGCTTTCACCGAGGCAATGGCCGAGATCGTGGTCACGGTGAACGAATAAAACCGCGCCGAACGTCTCTCGTCAGGCCGTGCTCTCTCCAATAATTCGCTTTCACCGAGGCAATAGCCGAGATCGTGGTCACGGTGAACGAATAAAACGGCGCCAAACGTCTCTCGTCAGGCCGTGCTCGCTCCAATAATTCGCTTTCACCGAGGCAATAGCCGAGATCGTGGTCACGGTGAACGAATAAAACCGCGCCGAACGTCTCTCGTCAGGCCGTGCTCTCTCCAATAATTCGCTTTCACCGTGGCAATAGCCGAGATCGTGGTCACGGTGAACGAATAAACCGCGCCGAACGTCTCTCGTCAGGCCGTGCTCGCTCCAATAATTCGCTTCACCGAGGCAAAAGCCGAGATCGTGGTCACGGTGAACGAATAAAACGGCGCCAAACGTCTCTCGTCAGGCCGTGCTCGCTCCAATAATTCGCTTTCACCGAGGCAATAGCCGAGATCGTGGTCACGGTGAACGAATAAAACGGCGCCAAACGTCTCTCGTCAGGCCGTGCTCGCTCCAATAATTCGCTTTCACCGAGGCAATAGCCGAGATCGTGGTCACGGTGAACGAATAAAACCGCGCCGAACGTCTCTCGTCAGGCCGTGCTCTCTCCAATAATTCGCTTTCACCGAGGCAATAGCCGAGATCGTGGTCACGGTGAACGAATAAAACGGCGCCAAACGTCTCTCGTCAGGCCGTGCTCGCTCCAATAATTCGCTTTCACCAAGGCAATAGCCGAGATCGGGGTCACGGTGAACGAATAAAACGGCGCCAAACGTCTCTCGTCAGGCCGTGCTCGCTCCAATAATTCGCTTTCCCCGAGGCAATAGCCGAGATCGTGGTCACGGTGAACGAATAAAACCGTGCCGAACGTCTCTCATCAGGCCGTGCTCTCTCCAATAATTCGCTTTCACCGAGGCAATAGCCGAGATCGTGGTCACGGTGAATGAATAAAACGGCGCCAAACGTCTCTCGTCAGGCCGTGCTCGCTCCAATAATTCGCTTTCACCGAGGCAATAGCCGAGATCGTGGTCACGGTGAACGAATAAAACCGCGCCAAACGTCTCTCGTCAGGCCGTGCTCGCTCCAATAATTCGCTTTCACCGAGGGCAATAGCCGAGATCGTGGTCACGGTGAACGAATAAAACGGCGCCAAACGTCTCTCGTCAGGCCGTGCTCGCTCCAATAATTCGCTTTCACCGAGGCAATAGCCGAGATCGTGGTCACGGTGAACGAATAAAACGGCGCCAAACGTCTCTCGTCAGGCCGTGCTCGCTCCAATAATTCGCTTTCACCGAGGCAATAGCCGAGATCGTGGTCACGGTGAACGAATAAAACCGCGCCAAACGTCTCTCGTCAGGCCGTGCTCGCTCCAATAATTCGCTTTCACCGAGGCAATAGCCGAGATCGTGGTCACGGTGAACGAATAAAACGGCGCCAAACGTCTCTCGTCAGGCCGTGCTCGCTCCAATAATTCGCTTTCACCGAGGCAATAGCCGAGATCGTGGTCACGGTGAACTAATAAAACGGCGCCAAACGTCTCTCGTCAGGCCGTGCTCGCTCCAATAATTCGCTTTCACCGAGGCAATAGCTGAGAAAGTGGTCACGGTGAACGAATAAAACCGCGCCGAACGTCTCTCGTCAGGCCGTGCTCTCTCCAATAATTCGCTTTCACCGAGGCAATAGCCGAGATCGTGGTCACGCTGAACGAATAAAACGGCGCCAAACGTCTCTCGTCAGGCCGTGCTCGCTCCAATAATTCGCTTTCACCGAGGCAATAGCCGAGATCGTGGTCACGGTGAACGAATAAAACGGCGCCAAACGTCTCTCGTCAGGCCGTGCTCGCTCCAATAATTCGCTTTCACCGAGGCAATAGCCGAGATCGTGGTCACGGTGAACGAATAAAACGGCGCCAAACGTCTCTCGTCAGGCCGTGCTCGCTCCAATAATTCGCTTTCAACCTTGCAATAGCCGAGATCGTGGTCACGGTGTTCGAATAAAACCGCGCCGAACGTCTCTCGTCAGGCCGTGCTCGCTCCAATAATTCGCTTTCACCGAGGCAATAGCCGAGATCGTGGTCACGGTGAACGAATAAAACGGCGCCAAACGTCTCTTGTCAGGCCGTGCTCGCTCCAATAATTCGCTTTCACCGAGGCAATAGCCGAGATCGTGGTCACGGTGAACGAATAAAACCGCGCCGAACGTCTCTCGACAGGCCGTGCTCGCTCCAATAATTCGCTTTCACCGAGGTAATAGCCGAGATCGTGGTCACGGTGAACGAATAAAACCGCGCCGAACGTCTCTCGTCAGGCCGTGCTCGCTCCAATAATTCGCTTTCACCGAGGCAATAGCCGAGATCGTGGTCACGGTGAACGAATAAAACGGCGCCAAACGGCTCTCGTCAGGCCGTGCTCGCTCCAATAATTCGCTTTCACCGAGGCAATAGCCGAGATCGTGGGTCACGGTGAACGAATAAAACGGCGCCAAACGTCTCTCGTCAGGCCGTGCTCGCTCCAATAATTCGCTTTCACCGAGGCAATAGCCGAGATCGTGGTCACGGTGAACGAATAAAACCGCGCCGAACGTCTCTCGTCAGGCCGTGCTCGCTCCAATAATTCGCTTTCACCGAGGCAATAGCCGAGATCGTGGTCACGGTGAACGAATAAAACGGCGCCAAACGTCTCTCGTCAGGCCGTGCTCGCTCCAATAATTCGCTTTCACCGAGGCAATAGCCGAGATCGTGGTCACGGTGAACGAATAAAACCGCGCCAAACGTCTCTCGTCAGGCCGTGCTCTCTCCAATAATTCGCTTTCACCGAGGCAATAGCCGAGATCGTGGTAACGGTGAACGAATAAAACCGCGCCGAACGTCTCTCGTCAGGCCGTGCTCTCTCCAATAATTCGCTTTCACCGAGGCAATAGCCGAGATCGTGGTCACGGTGAACGAATAAAACCGCGCCGAACGTCTCTCGTCAGGCCGTGCTCGCTCCAATAATTCGCTTTCACCGAGGCAATAGCCGAGATCGTGGTCACGGTGAACGAATAAAACGGCGCCAAACGTCTCTCGTCAGGCCGTGCTCGCTCCAATAATTCGCTTTCACCGAGGCAATAGCCGAGATCGTGGTCACGGTGAACGAATAAAACGGCGCCAAACGTCTCTCGTCAGGCCGTGCTCGCTCCAATAATTCGCTTTCACCGAGGCAATAGCCGAGATCGTGGTCACGGTGAACGAATAAAACCGCGCCAAACGTCTCTCGTCAGGCCGTGCTCGCTCCAATAATTCGCTTTCACCGAGGCAATAGCCGAGATCGTGGTCACGGTGAACGAATAAAACGGCGCCAAACGTCTCTCGTCAGGCCGTGCTCGCTCCAATAATTCGCTTTCACCGAGGCAATAGCCGAGATCGTGGTCACGGTGAACGAATAAAACGGCGCCAAACGTCTCTCGTCAGGCCGTGCTCGCTCCAATAATTCGCTTTCACCGAGGCAATAGCCGAGATCGTGGTCACGGTGAACGAATAAAACCGCGCCGAACGTCTCTCGTCAGGCCGTGCTCTCTCCAATAATTCGCTTTCACCGAGGCAATAGCCGAGATCGTGGTCACGGTGAATGAAAAAAACGGCGCCAAACGTCTCTCGTCAGGCCGTGCTCGCTCCAATAATTCGCTTTCACCGAGGCAATAGCCGAGATCGTGGTCACGGTGAATGAATAAAACGGCGCCAAACGTCTCTCGTCAGGCCGTGCTCGCTCCAATAATTCGCTTTCACCGAGGCAATAGCCGAGATCGTGGTCACGGTGAACGAATAAAACCGCGCCAAACGTCTCTCGTCAGGCCGTGCACGCTCCAATAATTCGCTTTCACCGAGGCAATAGCCGAGATCGTGGTCACGGTGAACGAATAAAACGGCGCCAAACGTCTCTCGTCAGGCCGTGCTCGCTCCAATAATTCGCTTTCACCGAGGCAATAGCCGAGATCGTGGTCACGGTGAACGAATAAAACGGCGCCAAACGTCTCTCGTCAGGCCGTGCTCGCTCCAATAATTCGCTTTCACCGAGGCAATAGCCGAGATCGTGGTCACGGTGAACGAATAAAACCGCGCCAAACGTCTCTCGTCAGGCCGTGCTCGCTCCAATAATTCGCTTTCACCGAGGCAATAGCCGAGATCGTGGTCACGGTGAACGAATAAAACGGCGCCAAACGTCTCTCGTCAGGCCGTGCTCGCTCCAATAATTCGCTTTCACCGAGGCAATAGCCGAGATCGTGGTCACGGTGAACGAATAAAACGGCGCCAAACGTCTCTCGTCAGGCCGTGCTCGCTCCAATAATTCGCTTTCACCGAGGCAATAGCCGAGAAAGTGGTCACGGTGAACGAATAAAACCGCGCCGAACGTCTCTCGTCAGGCCGTGCTCTCTCCAATAATTCGCTTTCACCGAGGCAATAGCCGAGATCGTGGTCACGGTGAACGAATAAAACGGCGCCAAACGTCTCTCGTCAGGCCGTGCTCGCTCCAATAATTCGCTTTCACCGAGGCAATAGCCGAGATCGTGGTCACGGTGAACGAATAAAACGGCGCCAAACGTCTCTCGTCAGGCCGTGCTCGCTCCAATAATTCGCTTTCACCGAGGCAATAGCCGAGATCGTGGTCACGGTGAACGAATAAAACGGCGCCAAACGTCTCTCGTCAGGCCGTGCTCGCTCCAATAATTCGCTTTCACCGAGGCAATAGCCGAGATCGTGGTCACGGTGAACGAATAAAACGGCGCCAAACGTCTCTCGTCAGACCATGCTCGCTCCAATAATTCGCTTTCACCCTTGCAATAGCCGAGATCGTGGTCACGGTGAACGAATAAAACCGCGCCGAACGTCTCTCGTCAGGCCGTGCTCGCTCCAATAATTCGCTTTCACCGAGGCAATAGCCGAGATCGTGGTCACGGTGAACGAATAAAACGGCGCCAAACGTCTCTCGTCAGGCCGTGCTCGCTCCAATAATTCGCTTTCACCGAGGCAATAGCCGAGATCGTGGTCACGGTGAACGAATAAAACCGCGCCGAACGTCCTCCTCGACAGGCCGTGCTCGCTCCATAATTCGCTTTCACCGAGTAATAGCCGAGATCGTGGTCACGGTGAACGAATAAAACCGCGCCGAACGTCTCTCGTCAGGCCGTGCTCGCTCCAATAATTCGCTTTCACCGAGGCAATAGCCGAGATCGTGGTCACGGTGAACGAATAAAACTTCGCCAAACGTCTCTCGGTCAGGCCGTGCTCGCTCCAATAATTCGCTTTCACCGAGGCAATAGCCGAGATCGTGGTCACGGGTGAACGAATAAAACGGCGCCAAACGTCTCTCGTCAGGCCGTGCTCGCTCCAATAATTCGCTTTCACCGAGGCAATAGCCGAGATCGTGGTCACGGTGAACGAATAAAACCGCGCCGAATGTCTCTCGTCAGGCCGTGCTCGCTCCAATAATTCGCTTTCACCGAGGCAATAGCCGAGATCGTGGTCACGGTGAACGAATAAAACGGCGCCAAACGTCCTCTCGTCAGGCCGTGCTCGCTCCAATAATTCGCTTTCACCGAGGCAATAGCCGAGATCGTGGTCACGGTGAACGAATAAAACCGCGCCGAACGTCTCTCGTCAGGCCGTGCTCTCTCCAATAATTCGCTTTCACCGAGGCCAATAGCCGAGATCGTGGTCACGTGTGAACGAATAAAACCGCGCCGAACGTCTCTCGTCAGGCCGTGCTCGCTCCAATAATTCGCTTTCACCGAGGCAATAGCCGAGATCGTGGTCACGATGAACGAATAAAACGGCGCCAAACGTCCTCTCGTCAGGCCGTGCTCGCTCCAATAATTCGCTTTCACCGAGGCAATAGCCGAGATCATGGTCACGGTGAACGAATAAAACGGCGCAAACGTCTCTCGTCAGGCCGTGCTCGCTCCAATAATTCGCTTTCACCGAGGCAATAGCCGAGATCGTGGTCACGGTGAACGAATAAAACCGCGCCAAACGTCTCTCGTCAGGCCGTGCTCGCTCAATAATTCGCTTTCACCGAGGCAATAGCCGAGATCGTGGTCACGGGTGAACGAATAAAACGGCGCCAAACGTCTCTCGTCAGGCCGTGCTCGCTCCAATAATTCGCTTTCACCGAGGCAATAGCCGAGATCGTGGTCACGGTGAACGAATAAAAACGGCGCCAAACGTCTCTCGTCAGGCCGTGCCTCGCTCCAATAATTCGCTTTCACCGAGGCAATAGCCGAGATCGTGGTCACGGTGAACGAATAAAACCGGCGCCGAACGTCTCTCGTCAGGCCGTGCTCTCTCCAATAATTCGCTTTCACCGAGGCAATAGCCGAGATCGTGGTCACGGTGAACGAATAAAACCGCGCCGAACGTCTCTCGTCAGGCCGTGCTCGCTCCAATAATTCGCTTTCACCGAGGCAATAGCCGAGATCGTGGTCACGGTGAACGAATAAAACGGCGCCAAACGTCTCTCGTCAGGCCGTGCTCGCTCCAATAATTCGCTTTCACCGAGGCAATAGCCGAGATCGTGGTCACGGTGTAACGAATAAAACGGCGCCAAACGTCTCTCGTCAGGGCCGTGCTCGCTCCAATAATTCGCTTTCACCGAGGCAATAGCCGAGATCGTGGTCACGGTGAACGAATAAAACCTGCGCCAAACGTCTCTCGTCAGGCCGTGCTCGCTCCAATAATTCGCTTTCACCGAGGCAATAGCCGAGATCGTGGTCACGGTGAACGAATAAAACGGCGCCAAACGTCTCTCGTCAGGCCGTGCTCGCTCCAAATAATTCGCTTTCACCGAGGCAATAGCCGAGATCGGTGGTCACGGTGAACGAATAAAACGGCGCCAAACGTCCTCTCGTCAGGCCGTGCTCGCTCCAATAATTCGCTTTCACCGAGGCAATAGCCGAGATCGTTGTCACGGGTGAACGAAATAAAACCGCGCCGAACGTCTCTCGTCAGGCCGTGCTCTCTCCAATAATTCGCTTTCACCGAGGCAATAGCCGAGATCGTGGTCACGGGTGAACGAATAAAACGGCTCCAAACGTCTCTCGTCAGGCCGTGCTCGCTCCAATAATTCGCTTTCACCGAGGCAATAGCCGAGATCGTGGTCACGGTGAACGAATAAAACGGCGCCAAACGTCTCTCGTCAGGCCGTGCTCGCTCCAATAATTCGCTTTCACCGAGGCAATAGCCGAGATCGTGGTCACGGTGAACGAATAAAACGGCGCCAAACGTCTCTCGTCAGGCCGTGCTCGCTCCAATAATTCGCTTTCACCGAGGCAATAGCCGAGATCGTGGTCCCGGTGAACGAATAAAAAACGGCGCCAAACGTCCTCTCGTCAGGCCGTGCTCGCTCCAATAATTCGCTTTCACCGAGGCAATAGCCGAGGATCGTGGTCACGGTGAACGAAATAAAACCGCGTCCGAACGTCTCTCGTCAGGCCGTGCTCGCTCCAATAATTCGCTTTCACCGAGGCAATAGCCGAGATCGTGGTCACGGGTGAACGATATAAAACGGGCTCCAAACGTCTCTCGTCAGGCCGTGCTCGCTCCAATAATTCGCTTTCACCGAGGCAATAGCCGAGATCGTTGTCACGGTGAACGAATAAAAACCGCGCCGAACGTCTCTCGTCAGGCCGTGCTCGCTCCCAATAATTCGCTTTCACCGAGGCAATAGCCGAGATCGTGGTCACGGTGAACGAATAAAACCGCGCCGAACGTCTCTCGTCAGGCCGTGCTCTCTCCCAATAATTCGCTTTCACCGAGGCAATAGCCGAGATCGTGGTCACGGTGAACGAATAAAACCGCGCCAAACGTCTCTCGTCAGGCCGTGCTCGCTCCAATAATTCGCTTTCACCGAGGCAATAGCCGAGATCGTGGTCACGGTGAACGAATAAAACGGCGCCAAACGTCTCTCGTCACGCCGTGCTCGGCTCCAATAATTCGCTTTCACCGAGGCAATAGCCGAGAAAGTGGTCACGGTGAACGAATAAAACCGCGCCCGAACGTCTCTCGTCAGGCCGTGCTCTCTCCAATAATTCGCTTTCACCGAGGCAAAAGCCGAGATCGTGGTCACGGTGAACGAATAAAACGGCGCCAAACGTCTCTCGTCAGGCCGTGCTCGCTCCAATAATTCGCTTTCACCGAGGGCAATAGCCGAGATCGTGGTCACGGTGAACGAATAAAACGGCGCCAAACGTCTCTCGTCAGGCCGTGCTCGCTCCAATAATTCGCTTTCACCGAGGCAATAGCCGAGATCGTGGTCACGGTGAACGAATAAAACGGCGCCAAAACGTCTCTCGTCAGGCCGTGCTCGCTCCAATAATTCGCTTTCACCGAGGCAATAGCCGAGATCGTGGTCACGGTGAACGAATAAAACGGCGCCAAACGTCCTCTCGTCAGACCATGCTCGCTCCAATAATTCGCTTTCACCCTTGCAATAGCCGAGATCGTGGTCACGGTGAACGAATAAAACCGCGCCGAACGTCTCTCGTCAGGCCGTGCTCGCTCCAATAATTCGCTTTCACCGAGGCAATAGCCGAGATCGTGGTCACGGTGAACGAATAAAAACGGCGCCAAACGTCTCTCGTCAGGCCGTGCTCGCTCCAATAATTCGCTTTCACCGAGGCAATAGCCGAGATCGTGGTCACGTGTGAACGAATAAAACCGCGCCGAACGTCTCTCGACAGGCCGTGCTCGCTCCAATAATTCGCTTTCACCGAAGGTAATAGCCGAGATTCGTGGTCACGGTGAACGAATAAAACCGCGCCGAACGTCTCTCGTCAGGCCGTGCTCGCTCCAATAATTCGCTTTCACCGAGGCAATAGCCGAGATCGGGGTCACGGTGAACGAATAAAACTTCGCCAAACGTCTCTCGTCAGGCCGTGCTCGCTCCAATAATTCGCTTTCACCGAGGCAATAGCCGAGATCGTGGTCACGGTGAACGAATAAAACGGCGCCAAACGTCTCTCGTCAGGCCGTGCTCGCTCCAATAATTCGCTTTCACCGAGGCAATAGCCGAGATCGTGGTCACGGTGAACGAATAAAACCGCGCCGAATGTCTCTCGTCAGGCCGTGCTCGCTCCAATAATTCGCTTTCCACCGAGGCAATAGCCGAGATCGTGGTCCACGGTGACGAATAAAAACGGCGCCAAACGTCTCTCGTCAGGCCGTGCTCGCTCCAATAATTCGCTTTCACCGAGGCAATAGCCGAGATCGTGGTCACGGTGAACGAATAAAACCGCGCCGAACGTCTCTCGTCAGGCCGGTGCTCTCTCCAATAATTCGCTTTCACCGAGGCAATAGCCGAGATCGTGGTCACGGTGAACGAATAAAACCG
This sequence comes from Ixodes scapularis, assembly GCF_016920785.2. Lineage (NCBI taxonomy): Eukaryota > Metazoa > Arthropoda > Arachnida > Ixodida > Ixodidae > Ixodes > Ixodes scapularis. The sequence goes on from NW_024610202.1 coordinate 102,700, forward strand.
CGCCGAAACGTCTCTCGTCAGGCCGTGCTCGCTCCAATAATTCGCTTTCACCGAGGCAAATAGCCGAGATCGTGGTCACGATGAACGAATAAAACGGCGCCAAACGTCTCTCGTCAGGCCGTGCTCGCTCCAATAATTCGCTTTCCACCGAGGCAATAGCCGAGATCATGGTCACGGTGAACGAATAAAACGGGCGCCAAACGTCTCTCGTCAGGCCGTGCTCGCTCCAATAATTCGCTTTCACCGAGGCAAATAGCCGAGATCGTGGTCACGGTGAACGAATAAAACCGCGCCAAACGTCTCTCGTCAGGCCGTGCTCGCTCCAATAATTCGCTTTCACCGAGGCAATAGCCGAGATCGTGGTCACGGTGAACGAATAAAACGGCGCCAAACGTCTCTCGTCAGGCCGTGCTCGCCTTCCAATAATTCGCTTTCACCGAGGGCAATAGCCGAGAATCGAGTGGTCACGGTGAACGAATAAAACGGCGCCAAACGTCCTCTCGTCAGGCCGTGCTCGCTCCAATAATTCGCTTTCCACCGTAGGCAATAGCCGAGATCGTGGTCACGGTGAAACGAATAAAACCCGCGCCGAACGTCTCTCGTCAGGCCGTGCTCTCTCCAATAATTCGCTTTCACCGAGGCAATAGCCGAGATCGTGGTCACGGTGAACGAATAAAACCGCCGCCGAACGTCTCTCGTCAGGCCGTGCTCGCTCCAATAATTCGCTTTCCACCGAGGCAATAGCCGAGATCGTGGTCACGGTGAACGAAATAAAACGGCGCCAAACGTCTCTCGTCAGGCCGTGCTCGCTCCAATAATTCGCTTTCACACCGAGGCAATAGCCGAGATCGTGGTCACGGGTGAACGAATAAAACGGCGCCAAACGTCTCTCGTCAGGCCGTGCTCGCTCCAATAATTCGCTTTCACCGAGGCAATAGCCGAGATCGTGGTCACGGTGAACGAATAAAACCGCGCCAAACGTCTCTCGTCAGGCCGTGCTCGCTCCAATAATTCGCTTTCACCGAGGCAATAGCCGAGATCGTGGTCACGGGTGAACGATTAAAACGGCGCCAAACGTCTCTCGTCAGGGCCGTGCTCGCTCCAATAATTCGCTTTCACCGAGGCAATAGCCGAGATCGTGGTCACGGTGAACGAATAAAACGGCGCCCAAACGTCTCTCGTCAGGGCCGTGCTCGCTCCCAATAATTCGCTTTCACCGAGAGCAATAGCCGAGATCGTTGTCACGGTGAACGAATAAAACCGCGCCGAACGTCTCTCGTCAGGCCGTGCTCTCTCCAATAATTCGCTTTCACCGAGGCAATAGCCGAGATCGTGGTCACGGTGAACGAATAAAAACGGCTCCAAACGTCTCTCGTCAGGCCGTGCTCGCTCCAATAATTCGCTTTTCACCGAGGCAATAGCCGAGATCGTGGTCACGGTGAACGAATTAAAACGGCGCCAAACGTCTCTCGTCAGGCCGTGCTCGCTCCCAATAATTCGCTGTTCCACCGAGGCAATAGCCGAGATCGTGGTCACGGTGAACGAATAAAACGGGCGCCAAACGTCTCTCGTCAGGCCCGTGCTCGCTCCAATAATTCGCTTTCACCGAGGCAATAGCCGAGATCGTGGTCCCGGTGAACGAATAAAACGGCGCCAAACGTCTCTCGTCAGGCCGTGCTCGCTCCAATAATTCGCTTTCACCGAGGCAATAGCCGAGATCGTGGTCACGGTGAACGAATAAAACCGCGTCGAACGTCTCTCGTCAGGCCGTGCTCGCTCCAATAATTCGCTTTCACCGAGGCAATAGCCGAGATCGTGGTCACGGGTGAACGAATAAAACGGCGCCAAACGTCTCTCGTCAGGCCGTGCTCGCTCCAATAATTCGCTTTCACCGAGGCAATAGCCGAGATCGTTGTCACGGTGAACGAATAAAACCGCGCCGAACGTCTCTCGTCAGGCCGTGCTCGCTCCAATAATTCGCTTTCACCGAGGCAATAGCCGAGATCGTGGTCACGGTGAACGAATAAAACCGCGCCGAACGTCCTCTCGTCAGGCCGTGCTCTCTCCAATAATTCGCTTTCACCGAGGCAATAGCCGAGATCGTGGTCACGGTGAATGGATAAAACGGTGCCAAACGTCTCTCGTCAGGCCGTGCTCGCTCCAATAATTCGCTTTCACCGAGGCAATAGCCGAGATCGTGGTCACGGTGAACGAATAAAACGGCGCCAAACGTCCTCTCGTCAGGCCGTGCTCGCTCCAATAATTCGCTTTCACACCGAGGCAATAGCCGAGATCGTGGTCACGGTGAACGAATAAAACCGCGCCAAACGTCTCTCGTCAGGCCGTGCTCGCTCCAATAATTCGCTTTCACCGAGGCAATAGCCGAGATCGTGGTCACGATGAACGAATAAAACGGCGCCAAACGTCTCTCGTCAGGCCGTGCTCGCTCCAATAATTCGCTTTCACCGAGGCAATAGCCGAGATCGTGGTCACGGTGAACGAATAAAACGGCGCCAAACGTCTCTCGTCAGGCCGTGCTCGCTCCAATAATTCGCTTTCAACCGAGGCAATAGCCGAGATCGTGGTCACGGTGAACGAATAAAACCGCGCCAAACGTCTCTCGTCAGGCCGTGCTCGCTCCAATAATTCGCTTTCACCGAGGCAATAGCCGAGATCGTGGTCACGGTGAACGAATAAAACGGCGCCAAACGTCCTCTCGTCAGGCCGTGCTCGCTCCAATAATTCGCTTTCACCGAGGCAATAGCCGAGATCATGGTCACGGTGAACGAATAAAACGGCGCCAAAACGTCTCTCGTCAGGGCCGTGCTCGCTCCAATAATTCGCTTTCACCGAGGCAATAGCCGAGAAAGTGGTCACGGTGAACGAATAAAACCGCGCCGAACGTCTCTCGTCAGGCCGTGCTCTCTCCAATAATTCGCTTTCACCGATGCAATAGCCGAGATCGTGGTCACGGTGAACGAATAAAACGGCGCCAAACGTCTCTCGTCAGGCCGTGCTCGCTCCAATAATTCGCTTTCACCGAGGCAATAGCCGAGATCGTGGTCACGGTGAACGAATAAAACGGCGCCAAACGTCTCTCGTCAGGACCGTGCTCGCTCCAATAATTCGCTTTCACCGAGGCAATAGCCGAGATCGTGGTCACGGTGAACGAATAAAACGGCGCCAAACGTCTCTCGTCAGGCCGTGCTCGCTCCAATAATTCGCTTTCACCGAGGCAATAGCCGAGATCGTGGTCACGGTGAACGAATAAAACGGCGCCAAACGTCTCTCGTCAGGCCGTGCTCGCTCCAATAATTCGCTTTCACCCTGGCAATAGCCGAGATCGTGGGTCACGGTGTGAACGAATAAAACCGCGCCGAACGTCTCTCGTCAGGCCGTGCTCGCTCCAATAATTCGCTTTCACCGAGGCAATAGCCGAGATCGTGGTCACGGTGAACGAATAAAACGGCGCCAAACGTCTCTCTCGTCAGGCCGTGCTCGCTCCAATAATTCGCTTTCACCGAGGCAATAGCCGAGATCGTGGTCACGGTGAACGAATAAAACCGCGCCGAACGTCTCTCGTCAGGCCGTGCTCGCTCCAATAATTCGCTTTCACCGAGGCAATAGCCGAGATCGTGGTCACGGGGAACGAATAAAACCGCTCCAAACGTCTCTCGTCAGGCCGTGCTCGCTCCAATAATTCGCTTTCACCGAGGCAATAGCCGAGATCGTGGTCACGGTGGAACGAATAAAACGGCGCCAAACGTCTCTCGTCAGGCCGTGCTCGCTCCAATAATTCGCTTTCACCGAGGCAATAGCCGAGATCGTGGTCACGGTGAACGAATAAAACGGCGCCAAACGTCTCTCGTCAGGCCGTGCTCGCTCCAATAATTCGCTTTCACCGAGGCAGATAGCCGAGATCGTGGTCACGGTGAACGAATAAAAACCGCGCCGAACGTCTCTCGTCAGGCAGTGCTCTCTCCAATAATTCGCTTTCACCGAGGCAATAGCCGAGATCGTGGTCACGGTGAACGAATAAAACGGCTCCAAACGTCTCGCGTCAGGCCGTGCTCGCTCCAATAATTCGCTTTCACCGAGGCAATAGCCGAGATCGTGGTCACGGTGAACGAATAAAACGGCGCCAAACGTCTCTCGTCAGGCCGTGCTCGCTCCAATAATTCGCTTTCACCGAGGCAATAGCCCGAGATCGTGGTCACGGTGAAACGAATAAAACGGCGCCAAACGTCTCTCGTCAGGCCGTGGCTCGCTCCAATAATTCGGTTTCACCGAGGAAATAGCCGAGATCGTGGTCACGGTGAACGAATAAAACGGCGCCAAACGTCTCTCGTCAGGCCGTGCTCGCTCCAATAATTCGCTTTCACCGAGGCAATAGCCGAGATCGTGGTCACGGTGAACGAATAAAACCGCGCCAAAACGTCTCTCGTCAGGCCGTGCTCGCTCCAATAATTCGCTTCTCCACCGAGGCAATAGCCGAGATCGTGGTCACGGTGAACGAATAAAAACCGCGCCGAACGTCTCTCGTCAGGCCGTGCTCGCTCCAATAATTCGCTTCACCGAGGCAATAGCCGAGATCGTGGTCACGGTGAACGAATAAAACGGCGCCAAACGTCTCTCGTCAGGCCGTGCTCGCTCCAATAATTCGCTTTCACCGAGGCAATAGCCGAGATCGTGGTCACGGTGAACGAATAAAACGGCGCCAAAACGTCTCTCGTCAGGCCGTGCTCGCTCCAATAATTCGCTTTCACCGAGGGCAATAGCCGAGATCGTGGTCACGGTGAACGAATAAAACCGCGCCGAACGTCTCTCGTCAGGCAGTGCTCTCTCCAATAATTCGCTTTCACCGAGGCAATAGCCGAGATCGTGGTCACGGTGAACGAATAAAACGGCTCCAAACGTCTCGCGTCAGGCCGTGCTCGCTCCAATAATTCGCTTTCACCGAGGCAATAGCCGAGATCGTGGTCACGGTGAACGAATAAAACGGCGCCAAACGTCTCTCGTCAGGGCCGTGCTCGCTCCAATAATTCGCTTTCACCGAGGCAATAGCCGAGATCGTGGTCACGGTGAACGAATAAAAACGGCGCCAAACGTCTCTCGTCAGGCCGTGCTCGCTCCAATAATTCGCTTTCACCGAGGAAATAGCCGAGATCGTGGTCACGGTGAACGAATAAAACGGCGCCAAACGTCTCTCGTCAGGCCGTGCTCGCTCCAATAATTCGCTTTCACCGAGGCAATAGCCGAGATCGTGGTCACGGTGAACGAATAAAACCCGCGCCAAACGTCTCTCGTCAGGCCGTGCTCGCTCCAATAATTCGCTTTCACCGAGGCAATAGCCGAGATCGTGGTCACGGATGAACGAATAAAACGGCGCCAAACGTCTCTCGTCAGGCCGTGCTCGCTCCAATAATTCGCTTTCACCGAGGCAATAGCCGAGATCGTGGTCACGGGTGAACGAATAAAACCGCGCCGAGCGTCTCTCGTCAGGCCGTGCTCGCTCCAATAATTCGCTTTCCACCGAGGCAATAGCCGAGATCGTGGGTCACGGTGAACGGAATAAAACCGCGCCGAACGTCTCTCGTCAGGCCGTGCTCGCTCCAATAATTCGCTTTCACCGAGGCAATAGCCGAGATCGTGGTCACGGTGAACGAATAAAACGGCGCCAAACGTCTCTCGTCAGGCCGTGCTCGCTCCAATAATTCGCTTTCACCGAGGCAATAGCCGAGATCGTGGTCACGGTGAACGAATAAAACGGCGCCAAACGGTCTCTCGTCAGGGCCGTGCTCGCTCCAATAATTCGCTTTCACCGAGGCAATAGCCGAGATCGTGGTCACGGTGAACGAATAAAACCGCGCCGAACGTGTCTCGTCAGGCCGTGCTCGCTCCAATAATTCGCTTTCACCGAGGCAATAGCTGAGATCGGTGGTCACGGTGAACGAATAAAACGGCGCCAAACGTCTCTCGTCAGGCCGTGCTCGCTCCAATAATTCGCTTTCAACCGAGGCAATAGCCGAGATCGTGGTCACGGTGAACGAATAAAACGGCGCCAACGTCTCTCGTCAGGCCGTGCTCGCTCCAATAATTCGCTTTCACCGAGGCAATAGCCGAGATCGTGGTCACGGTGAACGAATAAAACGGCGCCAAACGTCTCTCGTCAGGCCGTGCTCGCTCCAATAATTCGCTTTCACCGAGGCAATAGCCGAGATCGTGGTCACGGTGAACGAATAAAACCGCGCCGAGCGTCTCTCGTCAGGCCGTGCTCTCCTCCAATAATTCGCTTTCACCGAGGCAATAGCCGAGATCGTGGTCACGGTGAACGAATAAAACCGCGCCGAACGTCCTCTCGTCAGGCCGTGCTCGCTCCAATAATTCGCTTTCACCGAGGCAATAGCCGAGATCGTGGTCACGGTGAACGAATAAAAACGGCGCCAAACGTCTCTCGTCAGGCCGTGCTCGCTCCAATAATTCGCTTTCACCGAGGCAATAGCCGAGATCGTGGTCACGGTGAACGAATAAAACCGCGCCAAACGTCTCTCGTCAGGCCGTGCTCGCTCCAATAATTCGCTTTCACCGAGGCAATAGCCGAGATCGTGGTCACGGTGAACGAATAAAACGGCGCCAAACGTCTCTCGTCAGGCCCTGCTCGCTCCAATAATTCGCTTTCACCGAGGCAATAGCCGAGATCGTGGTCACGGTGAACGAATAAAACGGCGCCAAACGTCTCTCGTCAGGCCGTGCTCGCTCCAATAATTCGCTTCTCACCGAGGCAATAGCCGAGATCGTGGTCACGGTGAACGAATAAAACCCCGCCGGACGTCTCTCGTCAGGCCGTGCTCTCTCCAATAATTCGCTTTCACCGAGGCAATAGCCGAGATCGTGGTCACGGTGAACGAATAAAACGGCGCCAAACGTCTCTCGTCAGGCCGTGCCTCGCTCCAATAATTCGCTTTCACCGAGGCAATAGCCGAGATCGTGGTCACGGTGAACGAATAAAACGGCGCCAAACGTCTCTCGTCAGGCCGTGCTCGCTCCAATAATTCGCTTTCACCGAGGCAATAGCCGAGATCGTGGTCACGGTGAACGAATAAAACGGCGCCAAACGTCTCTCGTCAGGCCGTGCTCGCTCCAATAGTTTGCTTTCACCGAGGCAATAGCCGAGATCGTGGTCACGGTGAACGAATAAAACGGCGCCAAACGTCTCTCGTCAGGCCGTGCTCGCTCCAATAATTCGCTTTCACCGAGGGCAATAGCCGAGATCGTGGTCACGGTGAACGAATAAAACCCGCGCCGAACGTCTCTCGTCAGGCCGTGCTCGCTCCAATAATTCGCTTTCACCGAGGCAATAGCCGAGATCGTGGTCACGGTGAACGAATAAAACGGCGCCAAACGTCTCCCGTCAGGCCGTGCTCGCTCCAATAATTCGCTTTCACCGAGGCAATAGCCGAGATCGTGGTCACGGTGAACGAATAAAACCGCGCCGAACGTCTCTCGTCAGGCCGTGCTCGCTCCAATAATTCGCTTTCACCGAGGCAATAGCCGAGATCGTGGTCACGGTGAACGAATAAAACCGCGCCGAACGTCCTCTCGTCAGGCCGTGCTCTCTCCAATAATTCGTTCACCGTGACCACGATCTCGGCTAGTGCATCGGTGAAAGCGAATTATTGGAGGGAGAGCACGGCCTGACGAGAGACGTTCGGCGCGGTTTTATTCGTTCACCGTGACCACGATCTCGGCTATTGCCTCGGTGAAAGCGAATTATTGGAGCGAGCACGGCCTGACGAGAGACGTTCGGCGCGGTTTTATTCGTTCACCGTGACCACGATCTCGGCTATTGCCTCGGTGAAAGCGAATTATTGGAGCGAGCACGGCCTGACGGGAGACGTTTGGCGCCGTTTTATTCGTTCACCGTGACCACGATCTCGGCTATTGCCTCGGTGAAAGCGAATTATTGGAGCGAGCACGGCCTGACGAGAGACGTTCGGCGCGGTTTTATTCGTTCACCGTGACCACGATCTCGGCTATTGCCTCGGTGAAAGCGAATTATTGGGAGCGAGCACGCCTGACGAGAGACGTTGGCGCCGTTTTTATTCGTTCACCGTGACCACGGATCTCGGCTATTGCCTCGGTGAAAGCAAACTATTGGAGCGAGCACGGCCTGACGAGAGACGTTTGGCGCCGTTTTATTCGTTCACCGTGACCACGATCTCGGCTATTGCCTCGGTGAAAGCGATTTATTGGAGCGAGCACGGCCTGACGAGAGACGTTTGGCGCCGTTTTATTCGTTCACCGTGACCACGATCTCGGCTATTGCCTCGGTGAAAGCGAATTATTGGAGCGAGCACGGCCTGACGAGAGACGTTTGGCGCCGTTTTATTCGTTCACCGTGACCACGATCTCGGCTATTGCCTCGGTGAAAGCGAATTATTGGAGAGAGCACGGCCTGACGAGAGACGTCCCGGGCGGGTGGTTTTATTCGTTCACCGTGACCACGATCTCGGCTATTGCCTCGGTGAAAGCGAATTATTGGAGCGAGCACGGCCTGACGAGAGACGTTTGGCGCCGTTTTATTCGTTCACCGTGACCACGATCTCGGCTATTGCCTCGGTGAAAGCGAATTATTGGAGCGAGCAGGGCCTGACGAGAGACGTTTGGCGCCGTTTTATTCGTTCACCGTGACCACGATCTCGGCTATTGCCTCGGTGAAAGCGAATTATTGGAGCGAGCACGGCCTGACGAGAGGACGTTTTGGCGCGGGTTTTATTCGTTCACCGTGACCACGATCTCGGCTATTGCCTCGGTGAAAAGCGAATTATTGGAGCGAGCACGGCCTGACGAGAGACGTTTGGCGCCGTTTATTCGTTCACCGTGACCACGATCTCGGCTATTGCCTCGGTGAAAGCGAATTATTGGAGCGAGCACGGCCTGACGAGAGACGTTCGGCGCGGTTTTATTCGTTCACCGTGACCACGATCTCGGCTATTGCCTCGGTGAAAGCGAATTATTGGAGAGAGCACGGCCTGACGAGAGGACGCTCGGCGCGGTTTTATTCGTTCACCGTGACCACGATCTCGGCTATTGCCTCGGTGAAAGCGAATTATTGGAGCGAGCACGGCCTGACGAGAGACGTTTGGCGCCGTTTTTATTCGTTCACCGTGACCACGATCTCGGCTATTGCCTCGGTGAAAGCGAATTATTGGAGCGAGCACGGCCTGACGAGAGACGTTTGGCGCCGTTTTTATTCGTTCACCGTGACCACGATCTCGGCTATTGCCTCGGTGAAAGCGAATTATTGGAGCGAGCACGGCCTGACGAGAGGACGTTTGGCGCCGTTTTATTCGTTCACCGTGACCACGATCTCAGCTATTGCCTCGGTGAAAGCGAATTATTGGAGCGAGGCACGGCCTGACGAGACACGTTCGGCGCGGTTTTATTCGTTCACCGTGACCACGATCTCGGCTATTGCCTCGTGAAAGCGAATTATTGGAGCGAGCACGGCCTGACGAGAGACGTTTGGCGCCGTTTTATTCGTTCACCGTGACCACGATCTCGGCTATTGCCTCGGTGAAGAGCGAATTATTGGAGCGAGCACGGCCTGACGAGAGACGTTTTGGCGCCGTTTTATTCGTTCACCGTGACCACGATCTCGGCTATTGCCTCGGTGGAAAGCGAATTATTGGAGCGAGCACGGCCTGACGAGAGACGTTCGGCGCGGTTTTATTCGTTCACCGTGACCACGATCTCGGCTATTGCCTCGGTGAAAAGCGAATTATTGGAGCGAGCACGGCCTGACGAGAGACGCTCGGCGCGGTTTTATTCGTTCACCGTGACCACGATCTCGGCTATTGCCTCGGTGAAAGCGAATTATTGGAGCGAGCACGGCCTGACGAGAGACGTTTGGCGCCGTTTTTATTCGTTCACCGTGACCACGATCTCGGCTATTGCCTCGGTGAAAGCGAATTATTGGAGCGAGCACGGCCTGACGAGAGACGTTTGGCGCGGTTTTATTCGTTCACCGTGACCACGATCTCGGCTATTGCCTCGGTGAAAGCGAATTATTGGAGCGAGCACGGCCTGACGAGAGACGTTTTGGCGCCGTTTTATTCGTTCACCGTGACCACGATCTCGGCTATTTCCTCGGGTGAAAGCGAATTATTGGAGCGAGCACGGCCTGACGAGAGACGTTTGGCGCCGTTTTATTCGTTCACCGTGACCACGATCTCGGCTATTGCCTCGGTGAAAGCGAATTATTGGAGCGAGCACGGCCTGACGAGAGACGTTTGGCGCCGTTTTATTCGTTCACCGTGACCACGATCTCGGCTATTGCCTCGGTGAAAGCGAATTATTGGAGCGAGCACGGCCTGACGCGAGACGTTTGGAGGCCGTTTTATTCGTTCACCGTGACCACGATCTCGGCTATTGCCTCGGTGAAAGCGAATTATTGGAGAGAGCACTGCCTGACGAGAGACGTTCGGCGCGGTTTTATTCGTTCACCGTGACCACGATCTCGGCTATTGCCTCGGTGAAAGCGAATTATTGGAGCGAGCACGGCCTGACGAGAGACGTTTGGCGCCGTTTTATTCGTTCACCGTGACCACGATCTCGGCTATTGCCTCGGTGAAAGCGAATTATTGGAGCGAGCACGGCCTGACGAGAGACGTTTGGCGCCGTTTTATTCGTTCACCGTGACCACGATCTCGGCTATTGCCTCGGTGAAAGCGAATTATTGGAGCGAGCACGGCCTGACGAGAGACGTTCGGCGCGGTTTTATTCGTTCACCGTGAACCACGATCTCGGCTATTGCCTCGGTGAAAGCGAATATTGGAGCGAGCACGGCCTGACGAGAGACGTTTGGCGCGGTTTTATTCGTTCACCGTGACCACGATCTCGGGCTATTGCCTCGTGGAAAGCGAATTATTGGAGCGAGCACGGCCTGACGAGAGGACGTTTGGCGCCGTTTTATTCGTTCACCGTGACCACGATCTCGGCTATTTCCTCGGTGAAACCGAATTATTGGAGCGAGCACGGCCTGACGAGAGACGTTTGGGCGCCGTTTTATTCGTTCACCGTGACCACGATCTCGGCTATTGCCTCGGTGTGAAAGCGAATTATTGGAGCGAGCACGGCCTGACGAGAGACGTTTGGCGCCGTTTTATTCGTTCACCGTGACCACGATCTCGGCTATTGCCTCGGTGAAAGCGAATTATTGGAGCGAGCACGGCCTGACGCGAGACGTTTGGGAGCCGTTTTATTCGTTCACCGTGACCACGATCTCGGCTATTGCCTCGGTGAAAGCGAATTATTGGAGAGAGCACTGCCTGACGAGAGACGTTCGGCGCGGTTTTATTCGTTCACCGTGACCACGATCTCGGCTATTGCCTCGGTGAAAGCGAATTATTGGAGCGAGCACGGCCTGACGAGAGACGTTTGGCGCCGTTTTATTCGTTCACCGTGACCACGATCTCGGCTATTGCCTCGGTGAAAGCGAATTATTGGAGCGAGCACGGCCTGACGAGAGACGTTTGGCGCCGTTTTATTCGTTCACCGTGACCACGATCTCGGCTATTGCCTCGGTGAAAGCGAATTATTGGAGCGAGCACGGCCTGACGAGAGACGTTTGGAGCGGGTTTTATTCGTTCACCGTGACCACGATCTCGGCTATTGCCTCGGTGAAAGCGAATTATTGGAGCGAGCACGGCCTGACGAGAGACGTTCGGCGCGGTTTTATTCGTTCACCGTGACCACGATCTCGGCTATTGCCTCGGTGAAAGCGAATTATTGGAGCGAGCACGGCCTGACGAGAGACGTTTGGCGCCGTTTTATTCGTTCACCGTGACCACGATCTCGGCTATTGCCTCGGTGAAAGCGAATTATTGGAGCGAGCACGGCCTGACGAGAGACGTTCGGCGCGGTTTTATTCGTTCACCGTGACCACGATCTCGGCTATTGCCAGGGTGAAAGCGAATTATTGGAGCGAGCACGGGCCTGACGAGAGACGTTTTTGGCGCCGTTTTATTCGTTCACCGTGACCACGATCTCGGCTATTGCCTCGGTGAAAGCGAATTATTGGAGCGAGCACGGCCTGACGAGAGACGTTTGGCGCCGTTTTTATTCGTTCACCGTGACCACGATCTCGGCTATTGCCTCGGTGAAAGCGAATTATTGGAGCGAGCACGGGCCTGACGAGAGACGTTTGCGCCGTTTTATTCGTTCACCGTGACCACGATCTCGGCTATTGCCTCGGTGAAAGCGAATTATTGGAGCGAGCACGGCCTGACGAGAGACGTTTGGCGCCGTTTTATTCGTTCACCGTGACCACGGATCTCGGCTATTGCATCGGTGAAAGCGAATTATTGGAGAGAGCACGGCCTGACGAGAGACGTTCGGCGCGGTTTTATTCGTTCACCGTGACCACTTTCTCGGCTATTGCCTCGGTGAAAGCGAATTATTGGAGCGAGCACGGCCTGACGAGAGACGTTTGGCGCCGTTTTATTCGTTCACCGTGACCATGATCTCGGCTATTGCCTCGGTGGAAAGCGAATTATTGGAGCGAGCACGGCCTGACGAGAGACGTTTGGCGCCGTTTTATTCGTTCACCGTGACCACGATCTCGGCTATTGCCTCGGTGAAAGCGAATTATTGGAGCGAGCACGGCCTGACGAGAGACGTTTGGCGCGGTTTTATTCGTTCACCGTGACCACGATCTCGGCTATTGCCTCGGTGAAAGCGAATTATTGGAGCGAGCACGGCCTGACGAGAGACGTTTGGCGCCGTTTTATTCGTTCACCGTGACCACGATCTCGGCTATTGCCTCGGTGAAAGCGAATTATTGGAGCGAGCACGGCCTGACGAGAGACGTTTGGCGCCGTTTTATTCGTTCATCGTGACCACGATCTCGGCTATTGCCTCGGTGGAAAGCGAATTATTGGAGCGAGCACGGCCTGACGAGAGACGTTTGGCGCGGTTTTATTCGTTCACCGTGACCACGATCTCGGCTATTGCCTCGGTGAAAGCGAATTATTGGAGCGAGCACGGCCTGACGAGAGACGTTTGGCGCCGTTTTATTCGTTCACCGTGACCACGATCTCGGCTATTGCCTCGGTGAAAGCGAATTATTGGAGCGAGCACGGCCTGACGAGAGACGTTTGGGCACCGTTTATAATCCATTCACCGTGACCACGATCTCGGCTATTGCCTCGGTGTGAAAGCGAATTATTGGAGAGAGCACGGCCTGACGAGAGACGTTCGGCGCGGTTTTATTCGTTCACCGTGACCACGATCTCGGCTATTGCCTCGGTGAAAGCGAATTATTGGAGCGAGCACGGCCTGACGAGAGACGTTCGGGCGCGGTTTTATTCGTTCACCGTGACAACGATCTCGGCTATTGCCTCGGTGAAAGCGAATTATTGGAGCGAGCACGGCCTGACGAGAGACGTTTGGCGCCGTTTTATTCGTTCACCGTGACCACGATCTCGGCTATTGCCTCGGTGAAAGCGAATTATTGGAGCGAGCACGGCCTGACGAGAGACGTTCGACGCGGGTTTTATTCGTTCACCGTGACCACGATCTCGGCTATTGCCTCGGTGAAAGCGAATTATTGGAGCGAGCACGGCCCTGACGAGAGACGTTTGGCGCCGTTTTATTCGTTCACCGGGACCACGATCTCGGCTATTGCCCTCGGTGAGAAGCGAATTATTGGAGCGAGCACGGCCTGACGAGAGGACGTTTGGCGCCGTTTTATTCGTTCACCGTGACCACGATCTACGGCTATTGCCTCGGTGAAAGCGAATTATTGGAGCGAGCACGGCCTGACGAGAGACGTTTGGCGCCGTTTTATTCGTTCACCGTGACCACGATCTCGGCTATTGCCTCGGTGAAAGCGAATTATTGGAGCGAGCACGGCCTGACGAGAGACGTTTGGAGCCGTTTTATTCGTTCACCGTGACCACGATCTCGGCTATTGCCTCGGTGAAAGCGAATTATTGGAGAGAGCACGGCCTGACGAGAGACGTTCGGCGCGGTTTTATTCGTTCACCGTGACAACGATCTCGGCTATTGCCTCGGTGAAAGCGAATTATTGGAGGCGAGCACGGCCTGACGAGAGACGTTTGGCGCCGTTTTTATTCGTTCACCTGTGACCACGATCTCGGCTATTGCCTCGGTGAAAGCGAATTATTGGAGCGAGCACGGCCTGACGAGAGACGTTTGGCGCCGTTTTTATTCGTTCACCGTGACCACGATCTCGGCTATTTGCCTCGGTGAAAGCGAATTATTGGAGCGAGCACGGCCTGACGAGAGACGTTTGGCGCGGTTTTATTCGTTCACCGTGACCACGATCTCGGCTATTGCCTCGGTGAAAGCGAATTATTGGAGCGAGCACGGCCTGACGAGAGACGTTTGGCGCCGTTTTATTCGTTCACCGTGACCACGATCTCGGCTATTGCTCGGTGAAAGCGAATTATTGGAGCGAGCACGGCCTGACGAGAGACGTTTGGCGCCGTTTTATTCGTTCACCGTGACCACGATCTCGGCTATTGCCTCGGTGAAAGCGAATTATTGGAGCGAGCACGGCCTGACGAGAGACGTTCGGCGCGGTTTTTATTCGTTCACCGTGACCACGATCTCGGCTATTGCCTCGGTGAAAGCGAATTATTGGAGAGAGCACGGCCTGACGAGAGACGTTCGGCGCGGTTTTATTCGTTCACCGTGACCACGATCTCGGCTATTGCCTCGGTGAAAAGCGAATTATTGGAGCGAGCACGGCCTGACGAGAGACGTTTGGCGCCGTTTTATTCGTTCACCGTGACCACGATCTCGGCTATTGCCTCGGTGAAAGCGAATTATTGGAGCGAGCACGGCCTGACGAGAGACGTTTGGCGCCGTTTTATTCGTTCACCGTGACCACGATCTCGGCTATTGCCTCGGTGAAAGCGAATTATTGGAGCGAGCACGGCCTGACGAGAGACGTTTGGCGCGGTTTTATTCGTTCACCGTGACCACGATCTCGGCTATTGCCTCGGTGAAAGCGAATTAGTTGGAGCGAGCACGGCCTGACGAGAGGACGTTTGGGCGCCGGTTTTATTCGTTCACCGTGACCATGATCTCGGCTATTGCCTCGGTGAAAGCGAATTATTGGAGCGAGCACGGCCTGACGAGAGACGTTTGGCGCCGTTTTATTCGTTCATCGTGACCACGATCTCGGCTATTGCCTCGGTGAAAGCGAATTATTGGAGCGAGCACGGCCTGACGAGAGACGTTCGGCGCGGTTTTATTCGTTCACCGTGACCACGATCTCGGCTATTGCCTCGGTGAAAGCGAATTATTGGAGAGAGCACGGCCTGACGAGAGACGTTCGGCGCGGTTTTATTCGTTCACCGTGACCACGATCTCGGCTATTGCCTCGGTGAAAGCGAATATATTGGAGCGAGCACGGCCTGACGAGAGACGTTTGGCGCCGTTTTATTCGTTCACCGTGACCACGATCTCGGCTATTGCCTCGGTGAAAGCGAATTATTGGAGCGAGCACGGCCTGACGAGAGACATTCGGCGCGGTTTTATTCGTTCACCGTGACCACGATCTCGGCTATTGCCTCGGTGAAAGCGAATTATTGGAGCGAGGCACGGCCTGACGAGAGACGTTTGGCGCCGTTTTATTCGTTCACCGTGACCACGATCTCGGCCTATTGCCTCGGTGAAAGCGAATTATTGGAGCGAGCACGGCCTGACGAGAGGACGTTTGGCGAAGTTTTATTCGTTCCACCGTGACCACGATCTCGGCTATTGCCTCGGTGAAAGCGAATTATTGGAGCGAGCACGGCCTGACGAGAGACGTTCGGCGCGGTTTTATTCGTTCACCGTGACCACGATCTCGGCTATTACCTCGGTGAAAGCGAATTATTGGAGCGAGCACGGCCTGTCGAGAGACGTTCGGCGCGGTTTATTCGTTCACCGTGACCACGATCTCGGCTATTGCCTCGGTGAAAGCGAATTATTGGAGCGAGCACGGCCTGACGAGAGACGTTTGGCGCCGTTTTATTCGTTCACCGTGACCACGATCTCGGCTATTGCCTCGGTGAAAGCGAATTATTGGAGCGAGCACGGCCTGACGAGAGACGTTCGGCGCGGTTTTATTCGTTCACCGTGACCACGATCTCGGCTATTGCAAGGGTGAAAGCGAATTATTGGAGCGAGCATGGTCTGACGAGGAGACGTTTGGCGCCGTTTTATTCGTTCACCGTGACCACGATCTCGGCTATTGCCTCGGTGAAAGCGAATTATTGGAGCGAGCACGGCCCTGAACGAGAGACGTTTGGCGCCGTTTTATTCGTTCACCGTGACCACGATCTCGGGCTATTGCCTCGGTGAAAGCGAATTATTGGAGCGAGCACGCGCCTGACGAGAGACGTTTGGCGCCGTTTTATTCGTTCACCGTGACCACGATCTCGGCTATTGCCTCGGTGAAAGCGAATTATTGGAGCGAGCACGGCCTGACGAGAGACGTTTGGCGGCCGTTTTTATTCGTTCACCGTGACCACGATCTCGGCTTTTGCCTCGGTGAAAGCGAATTATTGGAGAGAGCACGGCCTGACGAGAGACGTTCGGCCGCGGTTTATTCGTTCACCGTGACCACTTTCTCGGCTATTGCCTCGGTGAAAAGCGAATTATTGGAGCGAGCACGGGCGTGACGAGAGACGTTTGCGCCCGTTTTATTCGTTCACCGTGACCACGATCCTCGGCTATTGCCTCGGTGAAAGCGAATTATTGGAGCGAGCACGGGCCCTGACGAGAGACGTTTGGCGCGGTTTTATTCGTTCACACGTGACCACGATCTCGGCTATTGCCTCGGTGAAAGCGAATTATTGGAGAGAGCACGGCCTGACGAGAGACGTTCGGCGCGGTTTTATTCGTTCACCGTGACCACGATCTCGGCTATTGCCTCGGTGAAAGCGAATTATTGGAGCGAGCACGGCCTGACGAGAGACGTTCGGCGCGGTTTTATTCGTTCACCGTGGACAACGATCTCGGCTATTGCCTCGGTGAAAGCGAATTATTGGAGCGAGCACGGCCTGACGAGAGACGTTTGGCGCCGTTTTATTCGTTCACCGTGACCACGATCTCGGCTATTGCCTCGGTGAAAGCGAATTATTGGAGCGAGCACGGCCTGACGAGAGACGTTTCGACGCGGTTTTATTCGTTCACCGTGACCACGATCTCGGCTATTGCCTCGGTGAAAGCGAATTATTGGAGCGAGCACGGCCTGACGAGAGACGTTTGGCGCCGTTTTATTCGTTCACCGGGACCACGATCTCGGCTATTGCCTCGGTGAAAGCGAATTATTGGAGCGAGCACGGCCTGACGAGAGACGTTTGGCGCCGTTTTATTCGTTCACCGTGACCACGATCTCGGCTATTGCCTCGGTGAAAGCGAATTATTGGAGCGAGCACGGCCTGACGAGAGACGTTTGGCGCCGTTTTATTCGTTCACCGTGACCACGATCTCGGCTATTGCCTCGGTGAAAGCGAATTATTGGAGCGAGCACGGCCTGACGAGAGACGTTTGGAGCCGTTTTATTCGTTCACCGTGACCACGATCTCGGCTATTGCCTCGGTGAAAGCGAATTATTGGAGAGAGCACGGCCTGACGAGAGACGTTCGGCGCGGTTTTATTCGTTCACCGTGACAACGATCTCGGCTATTGCCTCGGTGAAAGCGAATTATTGGAGCGAGCACGGCCCTGACGAGAGACGTTTGGCGCCGTTTTATTCGTTCACCGTGACCACGATCTCGGCTATTGCCCTCGGTGAAAGCGAATTATTGGAGCGAGCACGGCCTGACGAGAGACGTTTGGCGCCGTTTTATTCGTTCACCGTGACCACGATCTCGGCTATTGCCTCGGTGAAAGCGAATTATTGGAGCGAGCACGGCCTGACGAGAGACGTTTGGCGCGGTTTTATTCGTTCACCGTGACCACGATCTCGGCTATTGCCTCGGTGAAAGCGAATTATTGGAGCGAGCACGGCCTGACGAGAGACGTTTGGCGCCGTTTTATTCGTTCACCGTGGACCACGATCTCGGCTATTGCCTCGGTGAAAGCGAATTATTGGAGCGAGCACGGCCCTGACGAGAGACGTTTGGCGCCGTTTTATTCGTTCACCGTGACCACGATCTCGGCTATTGCCTCGGTGAAAGCGAATTATTGGAGCGAGCACGGCCTGACGAGAGGACGTTCGGCGCGGTTTTATTCGTTCACCGTGACCACGATCTCGGCTATTGCCTCGGTGAAAGCGAATTATTGGAGAGAGCACGGCCTGACGAGAGACGTTCGGCGCGGTTTTATTCGTTCCACCGTGACCACGATCTCGGCTATTGCCTCGGTGAAAGCGAATTATTGGAGCGAGCACGGCCTGACGAGAGACGTTTGGCGCCGTTTTATTCGTTCACCCGTGACCACGATCTCGGCTATTGCCTCGGTGAAAGCGAATTATTGGAGCGAGCACGGCCTGACGAGAGACGTTTGGCGCCGTTTTATTCGTTCACCGTGACCACGATCTCGGCTATTGCCTCGGTGAAAGCGAATTATTGGAGCGAGCACGGCCTGACGAGAGACGTTTGGCGCGGTTTTATTCGTTCACCGTGACCACGATCTCGGCTATTGCCTCGGTGAAAGCGAATTATTGGAGCGAGCACGGCCTGACGAGAGACGTTTGGCGCCGTTTTATTCGTTCACCGTGACCATGATCTCGGCTATTGCCTCGGTGAAAGCGAATTATTGGAGCGAGCACGGCCTGACGAGAGACGTTTGGCGCCGTTTTATTCGTTCATCGTGACCACGATCTCGGCTATTGCCTCGGTGAAAGCGAATTATTGGAGCGAGCACGGCCTGACGAGAGACGTTCGGCGCGGTTTTATTCGTTCACCGTGACCACGATCTCGGCTATTGCCTCGGTGAAAGCGAATTATTGGAGAGAGCACGGCCTGACGAGAGACGTTCGGCGCGGTTTTTATTCGTTCACCGTGACCACGATCTCGGCTATTGCCTCGGTGAAAGCGAATTATTGGAGCGAGCACGGCCTGACGAGAGACGTTTGGCGCCGTTTTATTCGTTCACCGTGACCACGATCTCGGCTATTGCCTCGGTGAAAGCGAATTATTGGAGCGAGCACGGCCTGACGAGAGACATTCGGCGCGGTTTTATTCGTTCACCGTGACCACGATCTCGGCTATTGCCTCGGTGAAAGCGAATTATTTGGAGCGAGCACGGCCTGACGAGAGGACGTTTGGCGCCGTTTTATTCGTTCACCGTGACCACGATCTCGGCTATTGCCTCGGTGAAAGCGAATTATTGGAGCGAGCACGGCCTGACGAGAGACGTTTGGCGAAGTTTTATTCGTTCACCGTGACCACGATCTCGGCTATTGCCTCGGTGAAAGCGAATTATTGGAGCGAGCACGGCCTGACGAGAGACGTTCGGCGCGGTTTTATTCGTTCACCGTGACCACGATCTCGGCTATTACCTCGGTGAAAGCGAATTATTGGAGCGAGCACGGCCTGTCGAGAGACGTTCGGCGCGGTTTTATTCGTTCACCGTGACCACGATCTCGGCTATTGCCTCGGTGAAAGCGAATTATTGGAGCGAGCACGGCCTGACGAGAGACGTTTGGCGCCGTTTTATTCGTTCACCGTGACCACGATCTCGGCTATTGCCTCGGTGAAAGCGAATTATTGGAGCGAGCACGGCCCTGACGAGAGACGTTCGGCGCGGTTTTATTCGTTCACCCGTGACCACGATCTCGGCTATTGCAAGGGTGAAAAGCGAATTATTGGAGCGAGCATGGTCTGACGAGAGACGTTTGGCGCCGTTTTATTCGTTCACCGTGACCACGATCTCGGCTATTGCCTCGGTGAAAGCGAATTATTGGAGCGAGCACGGGCCTGACGAGAGACGTTTGGCGCCGTTTTATTCGTTCACCCGTGACCACGATCTCGGCTATTGCCTCGGTGAAAGCGAATTATTGGAGCGAGCACGGCCTGACGAGAGACGTTTGGCGCCGTTTTATTCGTTCACCGTGACCACGATCTCGGCTATTGCCTCGGTGAAAGCGAATTATTGGAGCGAGCACGGCCTGACGAGAGACGTTTGGCGCCGTTTTATTCGTTCACCGTGACCACGATCTCGGCTATTGCCTCGGTGAAAGCGAATTATTGGAGAGAGCACGGCCTGACGAGAGACGTTCGGCGCGGTTTTATTCGTTCACCGTGACCACTTTCTCGGCTATTGCCTCGGTGAAAGCGAATTATTGGAGCGAGCACGGCCTGACGAGAGACGTTTGGCGCCGTTTTATTCGTTCACCGTGACCACGATCTCGGCTATTGCCTCGGTGAAAGCGAATTATTGGAGCGAGCACGGCCTGACGAGAGACGTTTTGGC